>NW_003314385.1:37648-250197 GCF_000143415.4 Selaginella moellendorffii
CCGCAGCAGATCGATGAACTTGGGGGCCCCCTTCACGTACTCGTCGATGTCTTCATTTGACAACTCCAGCGCTTCCATCATCTCTTGCGTGGTGTCGATGCTCACCCTCTCCACGGCCACTTGCTCGAAGATCCAATCCTTCAATAGCGCACGAGCTCTCAGAGTCGTGCACAAGTCCTCGTATGTCACAATATGGCCGGGAGTCATTTTGGTCTTGTTGAAGACTACCTCACCACGTAGAAGAGCATTAGCCACTGTCAGAAGGTCTTCGTCGTCTAGAGACCGCGAGAAACGCAAGGCATTGAGCTTCAAATCATTGGGCTTCCGGCCGTCCTCCACACCCATTGAGTTTAGCAACTCCCCGTCATGGTACCTCCTCAGCACATCTACCCATTTGTCAAAAACAACTTTTGTCGCGAGTATAATGTTATGGATGCTGAGTGTGTCATTGACCCCCAGTGTTTTCGAGAGAAGACTCGAGAATTCCTGCAATGGAAATGGCGTGAGGCCATATGCTATGCCACATGCAACGAGGCTTACCTGCCAGGCGCTAGTTGCTAGTGCACGTCCTTGTCCTGGTTTTTGTGGCTTCTTTAGTTGAACCCAGAGCTTCCGTGTTCGTGCCAATGTCTCGTGCAGACCCGATTTGTAGCACGTTTCTTGCTTGACATTCTGCGCGTGGGAGATGGATATGATAGATCGGAGGGGCGAGTTGCCTTTTATCAGGCGGACAACTCTTGTCTTGAAGACTTTCTTCACCTCCTCGCCCACCATAATATCCACAACTATCTCTTGCATCGCCAAGCTAGAATGCTGCCCGGAGACGGCATAGAACCGGATGTTCTGATCGTCCAACACCTTCCTATTGATCAAGTCTGGAAACCTCGTCTCGCCCTTCATTGTTCGGTAGTAGGGGATCACGTCTGCGATGTCGGGTGTTACTGGACTTGCCAGCATCTTCTGCTTCAGTTTCTCCACCCACTCATCAGATACTAGCCTGTGGTTGTATTTGCTTTGGATGTCGATACGGCTCACGTCGATTGTATATACTTTGTTGGAATAGTAACAAGTACTATTATTTGCGACGATTTTTGCTGCCTCTTCTTGCTCTTTCTGCTCTTTGCGGCTCTTCTTTTTGGTGGGTGTAGTGTTCGAACCCGAGGCAATGGCATCACCGAGTAGCTTCTTTTTTGGAGGAGAGTCGGACGTCGGCTTGAGCTTGACCACCCTTTTCTGCTTCGGGGTAATTTCCAGATCGACCCCCTTCCCCTTCGCTTCGCGAACTGGAGGCACTCTCAACGACTCAATGTTGGAATATAGTTTTTGAACATCGCCGTAGGTGAGGTCCGTGGATTCCATGTGATCTTCATAGACCCGCAGCGTCTTTGAAATTGTGGGCCTCCTGGACAACCTCTCCCTAGCTCCCTGTAGGAATTCCTCATAACCGCTGCCCCCCTCCGGGAAGCCGCTAGGATGTGCAAGGTGGATCTTGAAGGCAGACGCTGTCTCTACCACAAGTGCCAGTCCATATTCTTGCATGGAACTGCATGGAGTGTCTGTCACTTGGATGAGGATCCCCATGCATTCTTTTCTCCCACCATCTGTGTTGTACAGCCTCAGATCCTCGCCTTCCATCCCGAAAGTCCAACTGGTGAGCTCCTCCCCCTTCTCTGCATCCACATTGACAGTGGCTGGAAGAAGAACGCAATTCCTCGCCTATTCAGAAATGCACAACAATTAGAGCTGACAGATGAAAAGCTAGCAGCTATAAATAACGTGAGGCCACACGCCATTCACCACTGCATCAGATGTCTTGAGGCTGCATCCTAAGATGGCGTGAGGCTACATGCCATCTGTAACCGGACTGCACTCGAGAGCCCAATCGGTGCATGCCAATGTTGCTACTGAATGGCATGTGGCCTCATGCCATTTTCTACTTGGCCTAAAAGACTTACCATTTGAAGCCGAATGGAGGCGTGACAACCGGACTCGCTGGCGAATGTGCACTGTGTGTGCAGCGGATCGTAGCAGCAAGGCTACTCTGCCACTTACAGTTGGAGAGTGGCGCTGAAATCTCCCGGGACGCCAAGTGGGCTGCGTATGGGTGGCGGAGTGGGCGGCGGAGTTGGCGGCGAAGTTACAAACTGGGTGTGTCTTGAAGTGGACGCCGATGCACACGAGTGCGATGCGAGCGCGAGTGTGATGCAAGCGCGAGTGGACGCCGATGCACACGAGAAACCTGTAGAGAAGTGGGAGCGCGAGTGGGAGCGCGATGCGAGCGCGAGTGTGCGAGTGCGAGTACGAAGCAAAATGCAAAACCTAACCTCACACGCGCGAAATGTCACGACGGTTGGTAATCCCGCCACGTCATCATTCCTCGGACTTGGGCGCCACCATTAATTTCTGGATCGGCGCGCGCATGCGTGAAATCCAAAAGAAATCCGCAACGTCATCATTCCTCGGACTGCATGCACGCGAAATCCAAAAGAAAGATCATGATTGGGATATCATTTAATACCCTCGCTATATTTATACCATGCATGATTGGATATTCCAAAGCATCTTGTATTTCCAAAAATGCCAGATGTTCAGCTAAATAAATTGTCAGAGGATTTGATATGACGTTCAAGCGTGTGGGCTCATGCAATTTTGATCCCAAAAAATGCACCAAAAAATGCTCGGCGTCATCTGGCATTATCTCTTGAATGGCGTGGGGCCGCATGCCATTTTCAGGAGCACATAGGAGTATATTCCTAGAATATTCTGACACGTGCGAGATTGTTTTGAGTTTCCTGGAGATCCAACCGTTAGATCACAACTAGATTTTACAGAATGGTATACAATGTCTTTCTTGATGACCCTACAAAGAAGCATCTCGATCGGACACCACATGAGACCACACGAGCCTTATAATGTTTCAGGGGCATTTGCCATAGATCCGACCGTTATTTTGCTCCAAGATTCTACATTTTGGTGTGCATTGACCTTTCCATCGACACTGCAAAGGGACATCACAATCAGATGCGGGATCACAAGAAACCAACTTCACTAACTCTGGTTTCACCAAGATCTACGTAAGGAGTTATGAAATGAAAGGACCCTCTCTATTGAAATGTGTTTATGGTTCTAGGGGCATTGTGACATATCAAAGGATTTTGCATCAAGTTCTGTATTTGCATGTTTATCAAGCTACTGAATTGCTAAACCCTAAACCCTAACCCTAAACATGTGGCAAATGCTGCGTGAAGAAAGATGCCCTTTCTAGGCAAATGCTGTAAGAGGCAGATGCCGAGCAGATGTATCTCAGGCTAGCGAAGGGGACAAACGAAAGCTAGCTATAAACATGACGGGATGCAAATAGATTACTAGGCTGGTCCTGCGAAAATCAAAAACCATAATTGAAAACATTGAAAATGCAAAAAGAAAGGTTTATAATATTTTTGAATTTTAAGCAACCAAATGAATGTAAGTAGGGCATGTGTTTGTAAATTTAAAAATGCCTCAACCACTTAAATTCCCAAGTAAATAAAGCTGTTTCTATTTTTGGTACAGGTAAACTTTATAGCGTGTGGGCTCATGCAATTTTGAACCCAAAAATGCACCAAAAAATGCTTGACTAGCATTATTCTTTGAATGGCCTGTGGCCTTATATTGCCATAAATGGACGTACACACACAGCATAATTATTCCTTTATACGGCGAATAATCTTGGCGCGGATCGCTAACATGGCATGGCAAAGTTCGAATCACTGACATGGCACAGCTGGATCGAGGCAAGGACATGATGTGACAAAGTTCAACCTCCGACAGCAAAGTCTAGAAGCTACTCAGTTTGAAATTTGTCAGAGGAATCATAAGATCTGGTTTGTCAGAGGATTTGATGTGACGTTCAAG
Source organism: Selaginella moellendorffii (assembly GCF_000143415.4). Taxonomy (NCBI): domain Eukaryota; kingdom Viridiplantae; phylum Streptophyta; class Lycopodiopsida; order Selaginellales; family Selaginellaceae; genus Selaginella; species Selaginella moellendorffii. The sequence continues at coordinate 41,543 of NW_003314385.1, forward strand.
CGTGTGTTATTTTTGAATTCTCGAACTCATTCCTAGGTCTATCATTTTTGTGCGCCGTGTTCTTGGTTCCGCTGAGCGCAGTGAGCGCTGCTTGTGTAAGCGGCGTTGTGAGCTGTGGTTTATGCGTCTACAAGCGGTTGCGGTATTGCGAGCGCCATTGCGAGTGGCAGTTTATGCGAGTGGCAGTTTGTGTGAGCGGCGCTACGAGCAGTTGCGGTGTTGCGAGCGGCGCTACGAGTAGTTGCGGTGTTGCGAGCGGCACTGTCTTTGGTGTGGCTACCGCTTCCTCTTGATATTCGGCACTTGTGCTTCCTAGTATGTTCACCATGGAATGGTTTAGGACCACATTTAGAAATGGCATGAGGCCACATGCCATCTTGGGCCCTTGCAATTTCATGGCTAGCGTATTGTCATGTATGTTTTTACTTGCCTGCAGCTGTGTGTATATCAAGATGGCATGAGGCCTCATGCCAATTTTGTGAATGCGAAATTTCATGTGGGTGTCAATAGCATGTTTGAATAATGGCATGTGGCCTCATGCTATTTGGTATGTTATGATTTAGGGCATTCTCCAATCATTTTTTGTATGGTCTTAACTTCTTTTCTGCACTTTCAGAATGGCCTTCAGGGTTGGGGAAAAGGTTTACATTTTGAATGGTGGGAAGAGAGTTGCAAAAGGGACCCTTGTGTCTATGGATCGGAACTTTGTTATACACTGTCAAAGGCTTGGGGAAGGCAATGCTGCTGTATCAGTAGAGACTGTCTTCGATGGGAATGTGGTTGCTATTGAATGAGGAGAGATGGTCGTCGGGGTAAATGTTGTTGTTGCCTTGAAAAATCTGCAGAAGAAAGCAGATGTTGGGGACAGCGCAAGTGCGACGCATGTTCCCTCCGTGGATCTTAAGAACCGTGTTACATGGATTCAGGCAAAGGTGTTTCTAAACAACCCCGAGGGGGAGGTGGTAGCTGAGGGCTTAGCCATAATTGTCGATCCAAGAGATGCGGTTGCTAATCAAGAATTGGGCTGGGATGATGTTGGAGTTGCAATTTTAGAGGTTGTTGACACAGAAGAAAACAGTCTGACTATTGGAAGCATTGTGCGGTGGAAATTGAGGCATTTAGTGTTTGAGAATGTGAAGGATTCACAATCAAACACCACTACAACTGATGACAGAACATCTCTTCATGGGAAAAGAAAGTACACCTTCCTACAGCGCAGCCAAAGGGATCTGAGCAACGAACCGAAAAGGCAGAAAATGGCGATGGAGGTTCGAATGGTCTCGACAGTTGCTTGTTGCAAGAGGAGGTGCTGTCAACATGCTGATTGGGATGCTATTCAAGAGGAGAGAGCAAGATACAAGACATTGTCCTGGAAGGCAGCTCGCAATTTTGTGTATGAGGCATTACGGTCATCTGTTGATGCTTTAGAACATCAGGTGGGGGGCATGGTCTTCCAGAGGGGTTTGGTCTGCATGAAGGCATGGAGAATCATTTATGGAGTCCCTCGAACCACATTCTACAGAATCAAAACTGAGTTCGAGGAACAAAGGGTTTAACAGGCAGTCCATGGGAACGACGGTACGCACAAAACCAGGGGTCATGTTGTATATGGAGAGGCAATCTTCAAGAGGTTTGTCGAGACATGTAGCGAGCAGCAACCACATAAAACCCGCCTCTTGGAAGATGGAACACGAGACACCCAACGAGTTCTCCCTTCCATGTATACCAAGGGGGCCATATTGGAAGATGTGAATCGGGAACTCCAGAGTAATGGCTACAGGAAGCTGAGCCAATCTAGATTTAGTAGATTGTGGAGCAACAGGTTCAGGGATGTGAATATAGGAAAGTACTCTAGCTTTTCAAAGTGTGGCGAGTGCACTGCTATCAAAATGGCTTTGTCGAAGAATTCTTGCAGCGCTCAAGAGCGAGAGACGTTGGTTAGAAGGCGGCTTGACCACAACATCGAGCAGAGAAGCTGCAGGACTGCATATTATCATAACAGGATTCTCTCCATGGAGAGACCTGACTCTTACCTCTGCATCATCCACGACAAAATGGACCAGAAAAAGACGTGCTTACCTCGACTCAATCCTGCCCCCAAGGCAATCTCTTCATCCATGCAGCTGCCTGTGTCTCTGTTTGGCATAATCGCTCATGGGCATGGTGCCCAGAACTATGGGAACTTCTTTGTACCTCTATGGGGTGGCGGGGGTGCAAACATGATGATTGCGTCCCTAGCAAAACACTTAAGGTCTCTGCAAAGTGCGCAGACTGAGTTGAACGGCCAACCCTTGCATAAGGCCCTTGTCGATCGAACCCCATACAGGGTTCAGCTGGAGGAGGAGCAAAGGCTTGCAGTATCGCGTGGGGCCCCATGCCATCCCAGTGAATATGTTGGCCGTCAGATTGTAGGGTTATCACGTGAGGCCTCATGCCATTCCGACGAGGCTGGTCGCCCGGTGAATGCACAGCCTCATCCAAACGAAGCAGAATCTCAAGGAAGTTCTTGCGGCCGATGTGGCCTTCCACCCCATCTTCTGCTCCAAACAGACAATGCTGGCAGTGAGAACAAAAACATGTACGTCTTTGCGTACTTGGCAATGCTTGTTGCCAAAGGCATATTTGAAACGGTTACACTTGGCTTTCTCATGGTTGGGCACACTCATGAAGACGTCGATGCCATGTTCAGTCACCTGGCAGAGTCCCTCCGGCGATCCAATGTCCTCACCCTCCCACAACTCTACGATGAATTCCAAAATTGCATCAAAGGCATTGTTGAAGCTGCACTTGTGACAGAGGTTCCAGACTTTAAGGGGTTTGTAAGAGGCTACATCAGGGATGGATCCGAAACGCTGATTGGCCACTCCAAGCCTCTTCAGTTTCATTTCAGCATGCGTGATGGTGCTCCAGTGATGAAGTACAAGATGAGAGAATGGGACACAGTGTGGCTGCCAGTGGATGGCATTGAACTCTTCAAGAGAGATCCCATAACTGGGGAACCTATGATTCCTCAGGGTTCCCCACGGCCGATGCACCTGGATGGACTCAAAGACCAGGAAAGTATAGTGGCCGGGATTAGACAGCATATTGCCTTCTGGAAGAGGGGGTTGGTGTTTGGTGGAGAATCCTATTTTAAGAGGTGCAAGCCTTTGCTCGAATACTGGGAAAAGATTATATCTGCTATCCAAAATGGGCCGGTTGTATATGAAGAATTGGAAGAGTCCTTTTGGTCAGAACCCAGAGCACCAGATAGTAGCGGAACAATGTCCTTTGGAAATGCAGTGACAGATAACGATGTTGAGGATCACTATTGTGGGCCGAGGAACAAGAAGCTGGATTCAGCATTCAATCCAGTACAGGTCTGCAAAGGAATGGTCGTGCTTGTCAGACCCAGTAATAAAAAACAAATGATATGGGTGGGGCTCTGCATCACTGATGCAGAGGAGGACGCGGAAACTAACTCCTTCAATGTAACTGTGGAGTGGTTCAAGCCAAGTTCCGGATATACGAAGGATTGCCTAGAAAAGAGATGGGTGCTGAATCCAAGGGATCCCAGCATGAGCATATCGGTGGATAATGTTGTGCATGGTTGGATGCGGAAGCAGAGTGCCACCATCACCTTGCCAGACCATGCAAGAGATGCAGCAAGAGCATTCATAACCCGGGTTTAAGGTGAGATTCATTAATATTCCTTTACTAAGTTTCTAATGTATTTTATTTCAAGGTGAACAATCTGAATCTGAATCAGAGGAGGCGTGATGGCATGTGGCCCTTTGCACTAGTATATCTTAATACCGGTCTGAGAAATAGAATGGCATGTGCCCTCAGGCCTTTTACTAAATCACCTTTGAAAGAAATGCAAGCCTCTATGTCGTAAAAAAAAGGTACTAGAGAAATTCCTTAATAATATGAATGTTATTTAGTTTCATGAAAATACACTAAGGGTCAAATGAGTTAAATGACTTCTCCAGACTAGCAATGCCTCTTGCTACACCTTCACAATTAGATTCGTTAGAAAAAGATAACATTGAATAATATCTAAATGTTCTCACCATTAAGTTATATGTCTGGCTAATAGGAATGACGTTCATCTTGGAAAGCTCACCACACGCTCAATGAACAAACAAATAGTGTGTGCGCGCATGCCATCGCTTTTCTTTAGCTTCAAATTCGGCTTGTTCACCTTGACAATGAGATTTATTATACAACCAGATGGACTCAGTCTGGACACAAAGTCACCGCGCTAGTCACCATGCCCCAGATATGTCTAGCCTCTGGACAAAAAACATATAATTTCACGTCATTTTCAAATACTTGAAAATTTGTACCTAGTCCCATTTTACTGAATAAATCCCACTTTAACGAAATAGAGCTTCTCGGTTGATGACGGAGGTATTTGGGCGTTATCTTCATGAGTTTGTGGAGATTTTCTTGGACGATATTCTTGTTTTTAGCAAGAATATGGAGGAGCATAGGGTGCATTTGCACAAGGTTCTTTTGTTACTTCGAGACAGCAAACTTTATGCGAAGAAGAGCAAATGTGAATTTGCAAAGTCGGAGGTGGAATATCTAGGCCATATTGTGACATCTAAGGGTGTCAAGACAGATCCAAGGAAGGTGGCTGTGGTGGAAAACTGGCCTACACCGACTACAGTGGCCGAGTTGCGCAGTTTTCTTGGTATGGCTAGTTACTGCCGACGTTTCCAGCATAAGTTTGCAGAGGTGGCTATTCCTTTGACGCAGATGCTACGCAAGAATGTGCCATTTGAGTGGAAGACGCCACAAGAGGAGAGTTTTGTGGCGCTGAAACGATTGTTGAGCGAGGCTCCAGTGCTTCGCATTGCTGATCCATCGAAACCTTACGAGGTGACATGCGATGCGAGTGGTTATGCACTGGGAGGAGTTCTCATGCAAGAGGGACAGCCTATTGCATATGAGAGTCGAACTTTGAATTCCGCGGAGCAACGCTATTCCACATATGAGCAAGAGTTACTCTCTATTGTTCATGCTTTGCGGACGTGGCGGCACTATCTTTATGATGCAATGTTCGTGGTGTTGATAGATCACAAACCACTTGTGTATCTTTTCACACAGAAGGAGTTGAACACTAGGCAAGCTCGTTGGATGGTCAAACTCATGGAGTTTGGGGAGTTTCCTATTGAGCATCGTCCGGGAAAAACAAATGTGTGTAAGGAACCAACTCCCCGAGATGTCGTAGGCTAAAGGATCCCCAAAAGCTTGACCGAAATGACAAAGAGTTCATCGGATGGGACCAAGTCGAGGATCGAGTCCAAGACCGACTCTAGGACCAAGTTCGAGATAAAGTCCGGAATCGAGTCCGAGACCGACTCAGGGACCGAGTTCGAGTCCGAGTTCGAGACCGAGTTTGAGACGGAGTCCGAGATCCGAAATTGGGTCCGAGACCGAGTCCGAGGTCGAGTCCGAGGTCGGGTCCGAGATCGGGTCCGAGATCGAGTCCGTGATCGAGTCCGAACCCGAATCCGAAGTCGGATCCGAAATCGGGTCCGAGATCGAGCCAGAGACTAAGTCCAAATACTAATACGGGTCAAGGGGTGAAAGCCCAAAGCGTGCGTCTCCCAGGGGGGGGGGGCTGCAGGGGGTTCCAAAAGTATAGTAGGGATAGTGAGGTCCAGGAACCAGTTTTGAAGGGACTCTCCAGTTGGGCTTCCAAACCGACTTGAGGTTGAGACTGGGACCGAGGGGCCTTGGGTGGGAGTGAGCATGGACTTGGCTGGTGCCAGAGGGGCCATCCAAGGAAGTGCTCAAGAGCAGCTCCCACTCTCGAAAGGGAAACCGATTGCAGTGCTCCCGGCTCATGTGGAGTGGTGCCCCACTTGAGTACCATGCGGCTCATTGGTCTTCGCCCTTCCTAGGGGCTTGGGCCTTCCTTCGGGATGGAAGTGGGGGGCGAGAGGTACCCATACCGGGCCGCTAGGCCACGGTGTTTCGCCCCGGCGTCCCGAAGCAAGTGTTGCACTCAAGACTTGGGATTTAGAGGGTCCCATGATCAAGTCTTGTGGTACCAAGGGATGTTAGGAACCTGGAAGCTTGGTGTGCTTGGCTGCTTGTGCTTGTGGGGAGTGTAGCCGAACCTTAAGTCCAGTCTAACCTGGGGAGGGGGATTGGGAGTGATTTGGGAATCCGTGGAAGGATGGCTAACACTCCGTTGCTCGTGCAGTGAGTAGCTGAAACCAAGTAGGAGCTGGTACCATAGGCGAGAACCTTGGCGAGGGAACTTAGCAAAATCCAAGGCTGTGTTGGACGGATAGGCGAGGTAAGCTGGCAAAGTGGAAAGGAAAAATTTGTGGCTTACAATTTGGTATCAGAGCCTTTATCTCAGTTCTAGCGAAGGATAGAGGCGGATTGCTGGGAGATGGCAAGGGCAGGGCGTAAGCGAACCCAGGCGGAGACGGAACCTCCGCCGGAGCTGGAGCCTCTGGTTGAACGAGAGGCTATGGATGAGGAATCCTTGCATGAGGAGGACTCTAGTGAGGAAACTTCCAAACAGGAGTCCGGTGGCGAGGTTCGGTCGTCCAAGGCTCGATTGGACGTGCTAGAAGGACAGTTGGCACAGACCAATGCCCTGCTGGAGACTCTCGTATGCAAGTTAAAGCGTGACGAGAAGCGGAAGAAAAAGCGAAAGACTGCGGATGAAGGCAGCGCAGAAGGTGCGGACCCTTCGGCAGGGACTGAGGCAAAACCAGACAAGGTCGAACAGACCGAAGTGGAATCAGTCCCTCAGGCAGTTCCCAAGTACAAACCAAAGCCCCCACCGGTGTTCAAGGGAGTGAACGACTATAAGGTTGTGGAGGATTGGTTTTACGATATGGAGGACTACTTCCGAGCGTTACGATTACCGAGCTCGGAGAAGGTCCCATGTGCAAAACCATACTTGGCAGATAATGCCAAGTCTTGGTGGAGAACAATGGAGGCCAACGAAGGACCAGTGGCCACCTGGGACATGATGAAGGCGAGGATCCGCACGACATACGTTCCTCCGAATACCACTCTGCATCTGAGAGATGAGCTGAGTAGGCTGAAGCAGACTGGAACCATCCAGGAATATGTGAATGGGTTCATGGCAAAGAGGATACTTGTCACGGACATGGGGGATATGGATGCGTTCCATGCCTTTATGTCAGGGTTGCAAACCTGGGCTCACGGTGAGGTGATGCGCTGGAACCCGACCAACTACAAGGAAGCGTTGGATGCGGCCATCAAGGTGCATTTCAACGATAACCTGCGAAAGGGGAACACGACGGGGTCGGGATCCACGTTTCACAAAGGGGCCAAACCGAGGGGAACATATAACAGGGGGAAATTCAAGAAGAGTTTCTCTAAGAATGAGTCCTCGGGATTCCGGAAAGGCAAATCTGGTGGCCAGCGAGCAAGTACGTGGGGGAGTCAAGCGAAAAGAGACAAACCCACGGATAAGAAGGTCAAGTCATATAGCAGCGTGGGAAACAACGTATGCTACAACTGCGGTGAAGCGGGACACTTTTCGAGGGAATGTCCCTACCCGAAGAAGGCCAGAGCCAATATGGCCATCAAGTCGGGTGAAGTCCAAAATGAGGTATGTGATCCAGTCCCTAACTCAAAGTTACTCATTACACGAGCAACTTTGGTAGAGAGTCGTTCGCGACATCTACTAGCCCTCCGAGGGAAGCTCGGAGGTAGCTTTGTTAAGATCCTTATTGACACGGGTGCTTCGGATAATTTTGTGGCTGCAGACATAGTCCGGCAAGCCGGACTAACGGTGCAGCGGCTAGGCGAACCAAGGACTATAGAGTTTGTTCAAGGTAGCCAAAGCACCGATGAGGTACTTCGACAAGCGAAAGTCGAAGTAGGGACATGGAAGGTAGACATGGATTTCACCGTGTTGGACATGGCGGGATTTGACGTGATCTTCGGAATGGATTGGTTCAATCGGTTCGTGGTAGCCCTACATGGACAAGGTAGGAACCTTGTGGTACTGGCGAATGCCCAAGGAAGAAGATCTAGGGTGGAAGCCCAGGATCTAAGGTAGGGCAAAGCAAGGCCAAAGAATCCTGCTTAAACCTGGTGTCCACGAGAGGACAACTCACTAAAGGAACTAAGGCAGCCTTTTTGTGCTTACTCTCGATGAAGAGTGACAAAAAGACAAGAACGGAAGAAGTGCCTTTAGTGATCCAGCGAGTGTTGGACCAATTCCAGGATACCATGCCGGAGGAGCTACCGGCAGGGTTGCCCCCCGCACGACCGATAGAACATAAGATTGAGCTGGTCGAGGGCGCTGAGGCGGTGGTTCGTCCACCCTATCGTTTGAACGAAAAGGAACTCAAGGAGCTCAAGTGCCAACTAGAGGAGTTGGTGGACAAAGGGTATGTTAGGTTGAGCAAGTCGCCGTATGGGGCGCCGGTATTATTTGTGAAAAAGAAAGATGGATCTATGCGCATGTGCATAGATTACCGGTTGCTCAACAAGTATACCAAGAAGAACAAGTACCCTTTGCCTAGGATTGAGGACCTGTTCGATAGGTTGGGAAAGGCAAAATATTTCTCGAGGATTGACCTAAGGTCAGGATACTACCAGATCAGGGTAGCTGAGGAAGATGTCGAGAAGACAACCTGTCGAACGAGGTATGGGAGCTTTGAGTTTCTAGTGATGCCCTTTGGGTTGTGCAATGCGCCGGCAACGTTTTCGGCGTTGATGAACCACATCTTTGTACCCTATCTGGATCACTTCGTGGTCGTCTATATTGACGACATCCTGATCTATAGCGAGACGCTAGAGGAGCATGCTGAACACTTGGCGAAGGTGTTTGAGAAACTAAGGGAACACAAACTGTATGCTAAAGAGAGCAAATGTGACTTTGCTCAACAAGAGGTAAAGTTTCTCGGGCATGTGGTGGGCCAGGACGGGCTCAAGGTGGACCCGGAGAAGGTCCAAGCGATCCAGGAATGGGAGTGACCATCGAATGTACATGAGTTGAGGGCATTCCTGGGGCTATGCAACTACTATCGAAAGTTTATCAGACACTATTCGAGAGTAGCCCTGCCCTTAACGGACCAAACAGGAAAAGGGAAGATGGTATGGACAGCAGAATGCGAGGTGGCATTCGTCCACCTCAAAGGGAAGTTGAGGAAGGCTCCCGTATTGGCATTGCCAGACTTTGGTAAGGACTTTGAGGTAGAAACGGATGCTTCGGACTTTGCGTTGGGCGCAGTTCTGAAGCAAGACAACCATCCGGTAGCGTTCTTCTCAAAGAAGCTGGACAAGGCTCAACGGAAGTGGCCTGCCCATGAGAAGGAATTGTTTGCGGTGGTCAAGGCACTCAAGGAGTGGCGACACTACCTTGGGAGACACTTCAAGGTTTACACGGACAATGTGGCAACGAAACACTTCTTGTCACAGCCTGACCTAAGAGGGAAACAAGGTCGGTGGGCCAATGCCTTGGCCGAGTTTGATTGCGAAATTCTGTACAAGCCTGGGAAGAGCAACATCGTGGCGGATGCGCTAAGTCGAAAAGCGAGCTTGAAGTTGGCAATATCCAGCGCAACAGCAACCTTCTGGGACGATGTGCGGACAGCATATGAGAACGATGGTCTAGCATAGGAAGTGTTGCTGAGGAATCTAGAGGCGCGGGAAGCTCACCAGAGAGGTGAGCTGCCAACGGAAGAGAAAACGGGCTATGTGGAACGCAACGGACTCATTTATTACAAACAAACGAGGGTGTATGTTCCAGAAGGGGAACTAAGGAAGGTGGCCTTAGAGGAGTGTCATGACGGACCTCTTGCGGGACACGGTGGAGTGCCCAAGACGATGGGCTTACTCAAAAGGAAGTACCATTGGCCAGATATGGCTAAGGACGTCCAAGACTATGTAAAGACATGTCCAACATGTCAGCAGGTAAAAGCCGTGACCAAGGCTAGTGGGGGCTTGTTGCAAAGCATCCCAATTCCAGATCGCCCGTGGAAATGTCTTACGATGGACTTCATCACGGGACTCCCCCCAAGTGAGGGGTTTGATGCGATATTCGTGGTGGTGGACCGATTTTCGAAAATGGCACACTTCATACCCACCACAACAGAGGTGGATGCGGAAGGTGTGGCAAAGCTGTTCTTCGAACAAGTGGTTCGAGTGCGGGGAAGACCGGAAGAGATAATCTCAGATCGAGATAAGATCTTCACCAGTAGGTTCTGGAGGACTCTCTTGGAACAGTATCGCACCAAGTTGAAATTCAGCACAGCCTATCACCCACAGACAGGTATGGGGTATGGAGTCAAGTTGTTGGCACTAACACTTCTTGACAGACAGACAAACGGAAAGGGTGAATAGGCAGCTGGAGGATTATTTGCGATGCTATGTCTCGGGAGACTAGACCGATTGGGTAAGTCATTTGGGACTTGTGGAAATGTGTTATAACAACTCACCACATTCGAGTATCGGGGTGAGTCCATGGGAAGTCATCAATGGGCGAGCTATTGAAGGTCCTGTGGAACTCGGCGTGGCCGAGTATCATGGAGAGTTACCCGCAGTGGAGGCATTCACGGCAGAAAGACTCAACATTTGGAATCTAGTGAGGGATTCCTTGGAACGGGCTCAACAAAGGCAAACCAAGTACGCGAACCTAAAGCGCCGAGATGTAGAGTTCCAAGCTGGGGAGAAGGTGTGGCTGAACACCAAGAACCTCAGGCTACCAAGTGGGATCAGCCGAAAGTTGACCCAAAGGTAAAAATGCATGTATTCCTGTAAATGAATTGATCTTGAGTTCCTTAAGCAGGTTCGCGGGGCCTTACGAGATTGAGGCACGAATCGGTAAAGTGGCTTACCGACTCCGACTTCCTCGAGAGATGGGGAAGATGCACCCAGTGTTCCATGTGAACTTACTCAAGCCGTACTTTGAGGATCCGCTTCGCAAGGACCAAGTAAGACCTTTACCTGAGGTTATCCAAGGGGAAGAGGAATACGAAGTCGAGGCCATCCTCAATGCGCGCAAGAGCAAGCGACAAGGACGCGAGGTGAGAGAGTTCCATGTGAAGTGGAAAGGATTTCCACACTGCGAAGCAACATGGGAACCGGAGGAGAACCTAGCGAATGCGCGAGATCTAGTGGAGGAATTTCTGCAAAGCAGAACTCTATGTACTTATGCAAAATTCAATTAAAAATATCAATTTGCAAAGTTGAGCAAGTGGCATATGTTGGGACCCGAAGGCGCGCCAAAGGTAAGCTAATTAGCATGGGTTGGATAGGTTGACCAGGCGTAGGGCACTACGCCCGACTCCCTGCGGGGATGTCGAATCCGTAGACGTATTCTACGAAGGTTGGGTTCCAGTCCCAACCCCCTAGTAAAGCAAGGCTGGGTTCAAGTCCCGACCCTATACTAGGGCATGGTGAGGTGAGGAGTATAGGGACACCTATATTCCGTTGTCATGGGCTCTTGGCCGGGGATGCTAACTTAGGCACACCGCTAAGTGGGGGGATGCCCCCGGAGACATGGACAACAAGTCGTAGGATAAAACGAGACATTCGATGTGGGCATCGAACTTCTTCTATGGGTGGTGGAGTTGTAAGGAACCGACTCCCCGAGATGTCGTAGGCTAAAAGATCCCCAAAAGCTTGACCGAAATGACAAAGAGTTCATCGGATGGGACCAAGTCGAGGATCGAGTCCAAGACCGACTCTAGGACCGAGTTCGAGATAGAGTCCGGAATCGAGTCCGAGACCGACTCGGGGACCGAGTTCGAGTCTGAGTTCGAGACCGAGTTCGAGACGGAGTCTGAGATCCGAAATCGGGTCCGAGACCGAGTCCGAGGTCGAGTCCGAGGTCGGGTCCGAGATCGGGTCCAAGATTGAGTCCGTGATCGAGTCCGAACCCGAATCCGAAGTCGGATCCGAAATCGGGTCCGAGATCGAGCCAGAGACTAAGTCCAAATACTAATACGGGTCAAGGGGTGAAAGCCCAAAGCGTGCGTCTCCCAGGGGGGGGGGGGGCTGCAGGGGGTTCCAAAAGTATAGTAGGGATAGTGAGGTCCAGGAACCAGTTTTGAAGGGACTCTCCAGTTGGGCTTCCAAACCGACTTGAGGTTGAGACTGGGACCGAGGGGCCTTGGGTGGGAGTGAGCATGGACTTGGCTGGTGCCGGAGGGGCCATCCAAGGAAGTGCTCAAGAGCAGCTCCCACTCCCGAAAGGGAAACCGATTGCGGTGCTCCCGGCTCATGTGGAGTGGTGCCCCACTTGAGTACCATGCGGCTCATTGGTCCTCGCCCTTCCTAGGGGCTTGGGCCTTCCTTCGGGATGGAAGTGGGGGGCGAGAGGTACCCATACCGGGCCGCTAGGCCACGGTGTTTCGCCCCGGCGTCCCGAAGCAAGTGTTGCACTCAAGACTTGGGATTTAGAGGGTCCCATGATCAAGTCTTGTGGTACCAAGGGATATTAGGAACCTGGAAGCTTGGTGTGCTTGGCTGCTTGTGCTTGTGGGGAGTGTAGCCGAACCTTAAGTCCAGTCTAACCCGGGGAGGGGGATTGGGGGTGATTTGGGAATCTGTGGAAGGATGGCTAACACTCCGTTGCTTGTGCAGTGAGTAGCTGAAACCAAGTAGGAGCTGGTACCATAGGCGAGAACCTTGGCGAGGGAACTTAGCAAAAGCCAAGGCAGTGTTGGACAGATAGGCGAGGTAAGCTGGCAAATTGGAAAGGAAAAATTTGTGGCTTACACACAATCAGCCAGCCCAACCCAGCCCAATAAGATAGCCAGTCCAACCTAATCAGCCAGCTTGTTCCACTCTGTCAGTCAGACTAATTATAGCACACTTCATTTCTCTCCCCTTAAACTATCTAGAAAAGAGCTAATTGGTTGATGGAGTAGCATTTGGAGGAATATAAATTGCTTAAATCCTCATCTTCATCACTTTTTAAAATATTTACTTCATTGAAGGTAATATTTGAAAAAACTACTCAAAATGGTGCTATATATACTGAATGGTTTGAATTAAATATGCATGGTTCTAATGCATATGTAACCAACAAAAAAAAATGACTTAAAATCCGATCTATAAAATTCAAATATAAAGAGAAAGGGCTAAACAAAAGTGCATTCCATTTTGTAATCCGTTAAGGGTTTTGGGATACTTAGAATTAAGCATCCTTGGGTTTGAATAGTATTAGGCTCGGTGATATTCTGGGAAGTCTAAATTCAAGAGCTTACATTTAGTAATAAAAAGGTCTCAAGTCCAACTTTATTAGTTAGTTAAAGGAATCATACCACATATTGAAATTAATATTTAGTAGGTCCAGGTTGCCTTCAACTGGGCTCAATTCAAGGGGTAGCATATCAAGAGAGTGGGGTTCTCATAAGAGTTATAGCTCTCAACTTTTGTTCATGAGGGCGTGAACTTATAAAGAAGCATAGTGGATTGTAAAATAACTTGAGAGATAATCTATAGGGTTTAAATATAGAAAGAAAGGGCCTATGAATAAAAGTGCACCCACTTTTTTAATGGGTTAAGGGTCTTGGGATATTTAGAGTTGAACATTTTTTGTTTAATTAGTACTAAGTTCGATGACATCCTAAGAAATCCAAAATTCTGGAGCTGACAGCAAAATAATATATATATATATATATATATATCTTAAAATTCCTTTACATTATACATATAATAATCACACTCATCATGATTAGACATCAATGAAATATTATCTCATAAATGTATTATATTTCTCCATCTAATATTGAACTTTATCATTTACATTTTATTTTGCTTCACAAAACAAGTGTTACTTCTTTCAACGATGAAACTAGTTCATAATTGTAGTGCTCTTGAATTTAGAGTTAAACTTCAAGCCCATTACATTATGAAATAAAGGTTCAATACGCACTCAAAATTCCCTATAAGCACTAGCTCTCCATATCAAACTCTTTCATACAAAATAGTATCAAATAATGTCTAGCACAATTTTGGCATACCAATAGTCTAGCACGAGGAGGAGAGTATTGTAAGTGACTAATTTTTTCATTTTACTTTAATCACTCAACGACACATTTGACCACTTGGAAGAGTCTCACTCATAACTTTTATAAGTTTTATTTCAGACTTGGGGACATAGTAGCCCTATAAATGGCATCTATTCCACTTAGCCTTTGCATTTGGTTCAAATGCTCTACGTATCTAATCCCATGATAAACACCCCAAAGGTACTATTGACATATCAGCTCGTTATGCTAAAGTTATGTCTATTCACCTTTGTCTCATTAATAGTCCAAGATCACCTATACTATAGTTTTGTCTCTCAAAGACTGGGCCATTTGTCTTTTAGTGGTCTTCTTAAAACCACACCTTAGCATCCTTAAAATGCTTGGAGACATGAGGAACACTTCGTTAATATCCTTTTTGCGGTCCCCACTAAGTCCCTCTCCATCTATGGCCTTGTTCACCAACACTACCATTGAGTTAGGGTTTGAAAGCCTGACCACTAAGTCCTATTGACTTCTACAACTCCTTCACTATATGGCTATATCCTTGATCACTACATAAGAGGACTATTCTTCTTCCTTTCCACAGTCTGGTACTTTGAGGCGACATTTCAAAACACCATGGCCTTAAGTAAAGCTCATAATTACTCTTCCCACCTTTTGCCTTTGGGTGCCCTAGCCATAGGGTTAGAGCAAAATTCCAATGTGCCATGCCAGGTATTCAAATATATAATGCCACCTACACTTGGATTGGGAGCATTGACCATTTGATCTCCCAAGCGAGCTAGAGCCAGCTCTTGAACACTTCACCAAGTTACTTGACTTGTCTGTCCATGTTCACTTTAGCCTTAGACTCTTCAATGGTCATATCATCACCCACCACATGGGTATAGCCTTCCTTGGTCACATTGGTCTTTTTTGGCCAAACTGACTCCACTAGAGTTTTCCCCCTACTATACTTTTGGAACTCACCAAACCCCCCAAAGTCTGGGAGATGATTGCTTTGGGCTTTCACCCTCAAACTCAGATTTGGATCACTTTGGGCTTTCATCTTTGGATTCGAATTTAGATTCAGACTTGGACTCGGACTCAGACTCTGTCTCTATCTCGGTCCCTATTTCAGACTCCTTTAGACTCTATCTTGGACTCTATTTCAGATTCCTTCTTGGACTTCATCTTAGACTCTATCTTAACACTTCTATATGTCATAACAATTGCAATGTATCATTCCTTCTTGTGTCCCTTTTTAGAGACTCATTCACCGATTACTTCATGCTCATTCCTCAAACACTTCTTTAGGAGTTCCACTCCCATTTTTTACTTTTTAAGTTAGAACTTTTAGTCTAAATATGTTATGCTTGTTGGATTTCCACTTTGACCACTATTATGTGGCACACTTTAGTGCTTAAGGATTTGTGTTTCATAGGTACCTCACCAATTAGAGTAATATGGAGCTTGGACTTAAACTCAAGTTAAATGCAAAACAAGGAGCAATATAGCCCAATAGGAGCCAAACTAATGATTCAGATGGTCAACCATGCACTTCAACCACTATTTCTACTGTATATTTAAAATCCCTCTAGCCCTGCACCCCCCCTCCCTACCCTGAAAAACACATGCTTTGGGCTTTCACCCTAGTACTAGGAGTTAGTCTCTTGGATAAGTTTAAAACTTACTAAATATAGAATGGCATTAGATTGTGAATTAGGATATGGGAACAACACTATAGGGTTTAAGACACACTTTACATTCTATAAATATGCCTTTTAGATTTAGACAATTATCATAAATATCATATTGATCTAGAATAGTACCAAGGCATGATAGCAAGGGTGTTTAATAGATATGGTAAACTATTATATAGTGATATTGAGGGACTAGACTCAACATGTGAAAGTTTTTGCCAAGCTAATGCAAGACAAAGTAAAAGAGAACTAACAAGTCAAGCCAAGTATACTTAACTAAATAGATATTTAGGAATTCCTTTTTTATGCTCATTTAGTTAAATATTATTACTAAATCTAGTTTATTTAAACTTGGACAAGAGGGGCTGACAAAACGAACCAATAGTACCGATCTTCTACCATCATAACAATAAGAAAAGAGTATCTGTAAGAATTAGTTAACAAATATCTTTCAATACTCAAAGTCATATTTGTGATATTCTTCCCTCTTTGGGAAAGATTGACATTCTCGTTAATGCATACCCTAGTCTAGCAATACATCAAGGAAACAATTCCAAAAAATAGAAAGCACACTTTATGAGAAACACACCAACTTAAATTAGTGGAGAAATTACTTCTTCTCTACATCAAAAAACACTAAGACTCAAACACCCTCCAACTATCACCGACATGAAAATAATTAATGGAGTTAGCCACCTTTATTGCTCTGAGTACCACTTAGATTACAAAAAAATGATACACCTCTATCTGAAGGGATATAGGGATAAAAACAAAGGCCCAACTCCCATGAGCACAAAGTCTAAGATGAAGTCTGAGATGGAGTCTAAGGAGTCCAAGAAAGAGTCCAACATGGAGTCTAAGATGGAGTCCAAGACCAGAGGGAATATCTTCAAAATGTCCACTATAGTATTAATCTTAATCCAGGTAAAACTAAGGAAGAGCCTAGGGGACATAAATGTCCTAGCAGCTAAGTGCTCTACAGAGTGTTCTATGATAGCCCCTGGTTTCCCTTACGTCACTTTAATCTTAAATGTCATGGCTGAGGCGGAAAATGGCAAAAGAATCACTGCTCTTCTACTGTAGGTGTGGATCACAGCTAGGTTCTATGCAAGGTGTCACTTTGAGAGGGAGCAGGGAGAGATCCTAGATACCTGTGTTTCTGGCTTGGATGGGATGAGGATGGAGAGGGTGTTATGATCTGGCGCAAAAAGACAAAGATCTAGTTGCCCTAGACTATGCTACGCCACCTCTTGAGGTTCCTCACCACCCAACCACCCCCGAGCTACCTCAAAAGCTCCATTGCGTCGCCGCTCCACTGTGAGCCCTAGGGTAGGTTAAGTCCCTTACCCTAACATGCCTTAATATACCCTTGAGCCTCCCTTTGACCGACGTTGACCACGTAGTCAAAGCTGGCACCTAACAATTCTTTCCCCCCAACAAAGTCCTTGTCCCAAGGACAAGTTGTACCGGTGATCACCCTTTCTGGGGAATCCTGCTCAAGCTCCTGGTCCATCTTCCACAGCCGTATACATCAAGGAGGTATTGGGCCCGTCACTCCGAGATAGTACACCTTTCAACTGGCTGACATAAAATACCGGATGAATTTTCACCCCAACTGGCAGCTGCACCCAATAAGCCGCTTTACCAATGCGCTCCAACACTTCATATGGACCAGCATATCGATGGGAAAGTTTATCACTCTTCCTTGTCCGTAAAGGCACCAAGGTGTTCCGCCGCTCACTTGACAGAAAGATCACTCGCACAAAGACGAGATCACCCACCTTATATTCCCGGAATTGGCGATGCTCATTGGCAAACTTCTCCGTTCTATCCTGAGCTGCTTGCAAATTCCGTTTACACACCACCAGAATCTCATCAAGTTCTGTGGCCAGATCAGTTGCCTCGGAATCAAGCTTATCTTGAACGTCCTTACTTAAATGCAATCCCAACTCCACTGATGTTCGAGGATGCCTTCCAAACATGGCAAAGTAAGGACTTAGCTTGGTTCCACTGTGTTGGCTATTGTTGTAAGCAAATTGCACCAACGGAAGATATAGATCCCACTGTCCTTGCCTTTGACCAATGCTACAACGTAGCATATCCTCCACCACCTGATTCACACGCTCAGTTTGCCCATCCGTCTGAGGATGATCTCCACTCGAGAGTTTCAAAGTCACTTGCATAGCCTTTGCAAAGCTTTTCCAAAATCCACTGGTGAACTTTGAATCTCGATCACTAATGATTTCCTCCGGCAAACCAAAATCAGGAAAAACCTTCTCCAAGTAAACCGCAGCCAAGTTTGAGGTAGTGACAGTCTTCCGAAGAGCCAACAACCGCACATACTTCGTCAACCGATCCACTATGACCCATACTTGCTCCTTTTGCCTCTGTGTTCGTGGCAAACAAGTGATGAAGTCCATAGAGATAATACACCAACGGCTCTAAGGAATAGGTAAAGGTTGCAAAAGTCCCCCTGGCTTCTCCCGTGGCACCTTAACCCGCTGACAAAGCTCACATGATTTACAATACTTGAGGATATCAGCCTTCATATTCCTCCAATAAAAGTTGCGCTTAATCAACTCATACGTCTTCTTCCCCCCAGAATGACCGGCCTCTGGACGATCATGATAGTGGAATAAAATTTGAGTAATTAATGCATCCACCCGTGGCAAATAAACACGGCCATTGTAGCAGAGAATCCCATCCACCAATGAGAAAGGAGCTTCCATCTGGTCTCGCAAAGAGGCCACCTCAGCATCCTGAGCCTGAGCATGCTCAACCAATTGCCCAAACTCGCTGACCACCTTACTCAAATGATGACAAAATCGTGTTCGTAATGTCATCACATGACGAACACGAGATAAAGCATCCGCCACCACATTGTAAGCCACAAATTTTTCCTTTCCACTTTGCCAGCTTACCTCGCCTATCCGTCCAACACTGCCTTGGCTTTTGCTAAGTTCCCTCGCCAAGGTTCTCGCCTATGGTACCAGCTCCTACTTGGTTTCAGCTACTCACTGCACGAGCAACGGAGTGTTAGCCATCCTTCCACGGATTCCCAAATCACTCCCAATCCCCCTCCCCGGGTTAGACTGGACTTAAGGTTCGGCTACACTCCCCACAAGCACAAGCAGCCAAGCACACCAAGCTTCCAGGTTCCTAACATCCCTTGGTACCACAAGACTTGATCATGGGACCCTCTAAATCCCAAGTCTTGAGTGCAACACTTGCTTCGGGACGCCGGGGCGAAACACCGTGGCCTAGCGGCCCGGTATGGGTACCTCTCGCCCCCCACTTCCATCCCGAAGGAAGGCCCAAGCCCCTAGGAAGGGCGAGGACCAATGAGCCGCATGGTACTCAAGTGGGGCACCACTCCACATGAGCCGGGAACACCGCAATCGGTTTCCCTTTCGGGAGTGGGAGCTGCTCTTGAGCACTTCCTTGGATGGCCCCTCCGGCACCAGCCAAGTCCATGCTCACTCCCACCCAAGGCCCCTCGGTCCCAGTCTCAACCTCAAGTCGGTTTGGAAGCCCAACTGGAGAGTCCCTTCAAAACTGGTTCCTGGACCTCACTATCCCTACTATACTTTTGGAACCCCCTGCAGCCCCCCCCCCCTGGGAGACGCACGCTTTGGGCTTTCACCCCTTGACCCGTATTAGTATTTGGACTTAGTCTCTGGCTCGATCTCGGACCCGATCTCAGACCCGACCTCGGACTCGACCTCGGACTCGGTCTCGGACCCGATTTCGGATCTCGGACTCCGTCTCGAACTCGGTCTCGAACTCGGACTCAAACTCGGTCCCCGAGTCGGTCTCGGACTCGATTCCGGACTCTATCTCGAACTCGGTCCTAGAGTCGGTCTTGGACTCGATCCTCGACTTGGTCCCATCCGATGAACTCTTTGTCATTTCGGTCAAGCTTTTGGGGATCTTTTAGACTATGACATCTCGGGGAGTCGGTTCCTTACAACTCCA
Source organism: Selaginella moellendorffii (assembly GCF_000143415.4). NCBI lineage: Eukaryota > Viridiplantae > Streptophyta > Lycopodiopsida > Selaginellales > Selaginellaceae > Selaginella > Selaginella moellendorffii. The sequence continues at coordinate 61,176 of NW_003314385.1, forward strand.
CCACCCATAGAAGAAGTTCGATGCCCACATCGAACGTCTCGTTTTATCCTATAACTTGTTGTCCATGTCTCCGGGGGCATCCCCCCACTTAGCAGTGTGCCTAAGTTAGCCTCCCCGGCCAAGAGCCCATGACAACGGAATATAGGTGTCCCTATACTCCTCACCTCACCATGCCCTAGTATAGGGTCGGGACTTGAACCCAGCCTTGCTTTACTAGGGGGTTGGGACTCGAACCCAACCTCCGTAGAATACGTCTACGGATTCGACATCCCCGCGGGGAGTCGGGCGTAGTGCCCTACGCCTGGTCAACCTATCCAACCCATGCTAATTAGCTTACCTTTGGCGCGCCTTCGGGTCCCAACATATGCCACTTGCTCAACTTTGCAAATTGATATTTTTAATTGAATTTTGCATAAGTACATAGAGTTCTGCTTTGCAGAAATTCCTCCACTAGATCTCACGCGTTCGCTAGGTTCTCCTCCGGTTCCCATGTTGCTTCGCAGTGTGGAAATCCTTTCCACTTCACATGGAACTCTCTCACCTCGCGTCCTTGTCGCTTGCTCTTGTGCGCATTGAGGATGGCCTCGACTTCGTATTCCTCTTCCCCTTGGATAACCTCAGGTAAAGGTCTTACTTGGTCCTTGCGAAGCGGATCCTCAAAGTACGGCTTGAGTAAGTTCACATGGAACACTGGGTGCATCTTCCCCATCTCTCGAGGAAGTCGGAGTCGGTAAGCCACTTTACCGATTCGTGCCTCAATCTCGTAAGGCCCCGCGAACCTGCTTAAGGAACTCAAGATCAATTCATTTACAGGAATACATGCATTTTTACCTTTGGGTCAACTTTCGGCTGATCCCACTTGGTAGCCTGAGGTTCTTGGTGTTCAGCCACACCTTCTCCCCAGCTTGGAACTCTACATCTCGGCGCTTTAGGTTCGCGTACTTGGTTTGCCTTTGTTGAGCCCGTTCCAAGGAATCCCTCACTAGATTCCAAATGTTGAGTCTTTCCGCCGTGAATGCCTCCACTGCGGGTAACTCTCCATGATACTCGGCCACGCCGAGTTCCACAGGACCTTCAATAGCTCGCCCATTGATGACTTCCCATGGACTCACCCCGATACTCGAATGTGGTGAGTTGTTATAACACATTTCCGCAAGTCCCAAATGACTTACCCAATCGGTCTGGTCTCCCGAGATATAGCATCGCAAATAATCCTCCAGCTGCCTATTCACCCTTTCCGTTTGTCCGTCTGTCAAGAAGTGTTAGTGCCAACAACTTGACTCCATACCCCATACCTGTCTGTGGGTGATAGGCTGTGCTGAATTTCAACTTGGTGCGATACTGTTCCAGGAGAGTCCTCCAGAACCTACTGGTGAAGATCTTATCTCGATCTGAGATGATCTCTTCCGGTCTTCCCCGCACTCGAACCACTTGTTCGAAGAACAGCTTTGCCACACCTTCCGCATCCACCTCTGTTGTGGTGGGTATGAAGTGTGCCATTTTCGAAAATTGGTCCACCACCACGAATATCGCATCAAACCCCTCACTTGGGGGGAGTCCCGTGATGAAGTCCATCGTAAGACATTTCCACGGGCGATCTGGAATTGGGATGCTTTGCAACAAGCCCCCACTAGCCTTGGTCACGGCTTTTACCTGCTGACATGTTGGACATGTCTTTACATAGTCTTGGACGTCCTTAGCCATATCTGGTCAATGGTACTTCCTTTTGAGTAAGCCCATCATCTTGGGCACTCCACCGTGTCCCGCAAGAGGTCCGTCATGACACTCCTCTAAGGCCACCTTCCTTAGTTCCCCTTCTGGAACATACACCCTCGTTTGTTTGTAATAAATGAGTCCGTTGCGTTTCGCATAGCCCGTTTTCTCTTCCGTTGGCAGCTCACCTCTCTGGTGAGCTTCCCGCGCCTCTAGATTCCTTAGCAACACTTCCTATGCTAGACCATCGTTCTCATATGCTGTCCGCACATCGTCCCAGAAGGTTGCTGTTGCGCTGGATATTGCCAACTTCAAGCTCGCTTTTCGACTTAGCGCATCCGCCACGATGTTGCTCTTCCCAGGCTTGTACAGAATTTCGCAATCAAACTCGGCCAAGGCATTGGCCCACCGACCTTGTTTCCCTCTTAGGTCGGGCTGTGACAAGAAGTGTTTCGTTGCCACATTGTCCGTGTAAACCTTGAAGTGTCTCCCAAGGTAGTGTCGCCACTCCTTGAGTGCCTTGACCACCGCAAACAATTCCTTCTCATGGGTAGGCCACTTCCGTTGAGCCTTGTCCAGCTTCTTCGAGAAGAACGCTACCGGATGGTTGTCTTGCTTTAGAACTGCGCCCAACGCAAAGTCCGAAGCATCTGTTTCTACCTCAAAGTCCTTACCAAAGTCTGGCAATGCCAATACGGGAGCCTTCCTCAACTTCCCTTTGAGGTGGACGAATGCCGCCTCGCATTCTGCTGTCCATACCATCTTCCCTTTTCCTGTTTGGTCCGTTAAGGGCAGGGCTACTCTCGAATAGTGTCTGATAAACTTTCGATAGTAGTTGCATAGCCCCAGGAACGCCCTCAACTCATGTACATTCGATGGTCACTCCCATTCCTGGATCGCTTGGACCTTCTCCGGGTCCACCTTGAGCCCGTCCTGGCCCACCACATGCCCGAGAAACTTTACCTCTTGTTGAGCAAAGTCACATTTGCTCTCTTTAGCATACAGTTTGTGTTCCCTTAGTTTCTCAAACACCTTCGCCAAGTGTTCGGCATGCTCCTCTAGCGTCTCGCTATAGATCAGGATGTCGTCAATATAGACGACCACGAAGTGATCCAGATAGGGTACAAAGATGTGGTTCATCAACGCCGAAAACGTTGCCGGCGCATTGCACAACCCAAAGGGCATCACTAGAAACTCAAAGCTCCCATACCTCGTTCGACAGGTTGTCTTCTCGACATCTTCCTCAGCTACCCTGATCTGGTAGTATCCTGACCTTAGGTCAATCCTCGAGAAATATTTTGCCTTTCCCAACCTATCGAACAGGTCCTCAATCCTAGGCAAAGGGTACTTGTTCTTCTTGGTATACTTGTTGAGCAACCGGTAATCTATGCATATGCGCATAGATCCATCTTTCTTTTTCACAAATAATACCGGCGCCCCATACGGCGACTTGCTCAACCTAACATACCCTTTGTCCACCAACTCCTCTAGTTGGCACTTGAGCTCCTTGAGTTCCTTTTCGTTCAAACGATAGGGTGGACGAACCACCGCCTCAGCGCCCTCGACCAGCTCAATCTTATGTTCTATCGGTCGTGCGGGGGGCAACCCTGCCGGTAGCTCCTCCGGCATGGTATCCTGGAATTGGTCCAACACTCGCTGGATCACTAAAGGCACTTCTTCCGTTCTTGTCTTTTTGTCACTCTTCACCGAGAGTAAGCACAAAAAGGCTGCCTTAGTTCCTTTAGTGAGTTGTCCTCTCGTGGACACCAGGTTTAAGCAGGATTCTTTGGCCTTGCTTTGCCCTACCTTTAGATCCTGGGCTTCCACCCTAGATCTTCTTCCTTGGGCATTCGCCAGTACCACAAGGTTCCTACCTTGTCCATGTAGGGCTACCACGAACCGATTGAACCAATCCATTCCGAAGATCACGTCAAATCCCGCCATGTCCAACACAGTGAAATCCATGTCTACCTTCCATGTCCCTACTTCGACTTTCGCTTGTCGAAGTACCTCATCGGTGCTTTGGCTACCTTGAACAAACTCTATAGTCCTTGGTTCGCCTAGCCGCTGCACCGTTAGTCCGGCTTGCCGGACTATGTCTGCAGCCACAAAATTATCCGAAGCACCCGTGTCAATAAGGATCTTAACAAAGCTACCTCCGAGCTTCCCTCGGAGGGCTAGTAGATGTCGCGAACGACTCTCTACCAAAGTTGCTCGTGTAATGAGTAACTTTGAGTTAGGGACTGGATCACATACCTCATTTTGGACTTCACCCGACTTGATGGCCATATTGGCTCTGGCCTTCTTCGGGTAGGGACATTCCCTCGAAAAGTGTCCCGCTTCATTGCAGTTGTAGCATACGTTGTTTCCCACGCTGCTATATGACTTGACCTTCTTATCCGTGGGTTTGTCTCTTTTCGCTTGACTCCCCCACGTACTTGCTCGCTGGCCACCGGATTTGCCTTTCCGGAATCCCGAGGACTCATTCTTAGAGAAACTCTTCTTGAATTTCCCCCTGTTATATGTTCCCCTCGGTTTGGCCCCTTTGTGAAACGTGGATCCCGACCCCGTCGTGTTCCCCTTTCACAGGTTATCGTTGAAATGCACCTTGATGGCTGCATCCAACGCTTCCTTGTAGTTGGTCGGGTTCCAGCGCATCACCTCACCGCGAGCCCAGGTTTGCAAACCTGATATAAAGGCATGGAACGCATCCATATCCCCCATGTCCGTGACAAGTATCCTCTTTGCCATGAACCCATTCACATATTCCTGGATGGTTCCAGTCTGCTTCAGCCTACTCAGCTCATCTCTCAGATGCAGAGTGGCATTCGGAGGAACGTATGTCGCGCGGATCCTCGCCTTCATCATGTCCCAGGTGGCCACCGGTCCTTCGTTGGCCTCCGTTGTTCTCCACCAAGACTTGGCATTATCTGCCAAGTATGGTTTTGCACATGGGACCTTCTCCGAGCTCGGTAACCGTAACGCTCGAAAGTAGTCCTCCATATCGTAAAACCAATCCTCCACAACCTTATAGTCGTTCAGTCCCTTGAACACCGGTGGGGGCTTTGGTTTGTACTTGGGAACTGCCTGAGGGACTGATTCCACTTCGGTCTGTTCGACCTTGTCCGGTTTTGCCTCAATCCCTGCCGAAGGGTCCGCACCTTCTGCGCTGCCTTCATCCGCAGTCTTTCGCTTTTTCTTCCGCTTCTCGTCACGCTTTAACTTGCGTACGAGAGTCTCCAGCAAGGCATTGGTCTGTGCCAACTGTCCTTCTAGCACGTCCAATCGAGCCTTGGACGACCGAACCTCGCCACCAGACTACTGTTTGGAAGTTTCCTCACTAGAGTCCTCCTCATGCAAGGATTCCTCATCCATAGCCTCTTGTTCAACCGGAGGCTCCAGCTCCGGCGGAGGTTCCGTCTCCACCTGGGTTCGCTTACGCCCTGCCCTTGCCATCTCCCAGCAATCCGCCTCTATCCTTCGCTAGAACTGAGATAAAGGCTCCCAAGTCTTGAGTGCAACACTTGCTTTGGGACGTCGGGGCGAAACACCGTGGCCTAGCGGCCCGGTATGGGTACCTCTCGCCCCCCACTTCCATCCCGAAGGAAGGCCCAAGCCCCTAGGAAGGGCGAGGACCAATGAGCCGCATGGTACTCAAGTGGGGCACCACTCCACATGAGCCGGGAGCACCGCAATCGGTTTCCCTTTCGGGAGTGGGAGCTGCTCTTGAGCACTTCCTTGGATGGCCCCTCCGGCACCAGCCAAGTCCATGCTCACTCCCACCCAAGGCCCCTCGGCCCCTAATATAGAGGGAAAGGGCCCATGAACAAGAGTGCACCCCCTTTTCCAATCGGTTAAGGGTTTTGGGATAGTTGGAGTTAAGCGTCCATGGGTTTGAATAGTATTGGGCTAGGTGACCTCCCAGGAAGTCCAAACTTAGGAGCTTACATTTGGTATCGGAGCGGTCTCGGGTCCGACTCTGTTGGTTGGCTAAGGGAATCACACCACATGTTGACTGACATCTGGCTGGTCCAGTTTGCTTGCACTGGGCTCGACCCGAGGGGTAGGGTGTCAAGAGAGCGAGGCTCTCGGGAGAGCTGCGGCTCTCAGCTTCCGTTCACGAGGGCGTGAACTTGTAGGGAAGCATGGTGGATTGTAAGCAACCAAAGGGAACGACTCGAGAGACGATCCATGGGGTTCAAATATAGAGGGAAAGGGCCCATGAACAAGAGTGCACCCCCTTTTTCAATCGATTAAGGGTTTTGGGATAGTTGGAGTTAAGTGTCCTTGGGTTTGAATAGTATTGGGCTGGGTGACCTCCCAGGAAGTCCAAACTTAGGAGCTTACATTGTGCTAGCAATTGGTAGGTTAGCAAGCAAGTCCAATTGATGAACCAAACTTGTCTAGACATGATTGCTTAGCAGCATAACTAAGTAACCAAACTGTTAGTTGACTAGGCAAAACTAGATTTAATGATGAACCAAACTTGCTCAAACATGGTTGGTTGGTTGGCTGAAATGACTGACCAAATGGACTAGGTTGCCTTAATGAGTTAGACTAGGCTGGACTAGGGTAGTTGACCTTGCTGGACTTGCTAGTTAACCATTGATTGCAAGGGTTGGCACTAGTAGGAAAATCTGATTCATTGACAAACCAAATTTGCTAAAACATGGTTGATATAAGCTCTTAAGTTTGGACTTCCTAAAAAGTCACTTTGCTTAGTACTATTCAAACCTAAAAACACTTAACCTTAAATATCTTAAATCCTTAACCGATTGGAAAAGAGGATGCACTTTTATTCATGGGCCTTTTCCTTTTATATTAAACTTCATAAATCATATTTCAAATCATTCTTTTTAGTTGTTTACAACTGACTATTTGGCATGAGTGACTAGTTAAATTGAGGTGGATAACTAGGTTAAACCAATTGGTTGATTGGGTTGGACAAACTGACTGACTAGGTTGGCTGCTAGTGAGCTGGTGGCAAGTCTAGTTTACTAGCAAACTTGACTTGCCCAAACATGTCTATCTAGTTGGTGTTACTAACCAAGTAAACTGGGGTTGTTGACCAGGTTTGACTGGGCTAGGCTGCAGTGGAATGGTGGGCAAGTTTGGTTTGTTGGCAAACCAAACTTACCCAGATATGGTTGGCTAGCTTAAACCTTAAAATAAGCTAGACCCATAATGTGAAAGGAGAAGGAAGAAGCAAGTAAAGAAAAAAATGGAACTTTGGAGGAAAATTAAGAAAAAAAGATACTTAATTTTGGTGGAATTGTGGTTCACTTAATTATTAATGGCGATAGTGATGGTGTGAACTAGGGCACAAGCATGGTGTTGCAATGCTACAAGTGTGATGGCACAATAGCACTATGGCATATTGGCACAATTGATCTAGCTTCCACACCAATCAAGGCAACAAATCTTTTATTTATTGTTAACAAATTTATTTATCAATGTGAGAGCTAGTGAATCTATGACAATAATAATAGAATTAATCTTGGCATGGAATCTTGACAAGGATTTGGCTAGTTTCATATCATCCCTGTACTCATTCTAAGTTGGTGTTGCATAAAGGTACTATTTCCTTCATCAATATAGAGGCATATGTGCTTTGGCACTTGGAGCTTCATATTTCAAACTCACCAAGCCCCTAAAAAATGCCCCAAACTTCAGCGGTGAAAATAGATGTTTAACTAGTGAGGAGTGGTTCCATGTTTACATTTGGGAGGTCCTGATAGATATGAAGGCATTTTTTGAGGCTACACAGAGTTGTGCATGTTTCATTGCTTCACAACAAGCATAAAGTTCCTCAGTGCTGGGTAATAAGTATCCAGGTCTTCCATTATAAGTATGGCTAGATATTGTGAGTAACAGATGCAAAGCTATGACTTCCCAATGTGGCAACTTACTCTTTTAGCATAGAGGTTGAGGACCACTACCATGATGCAAAGACAAGCTCTAGTACATAGTAGAGCATTCATCTTTTTTCAAGAAGCGGTGAGGTTTAGGCATGATATAGTATATAAAGCAAACTTTATTGTAAGCAACCAAAGAGAATGACTTGAGAGACAGTCCATAAGATTCAAATATAGAGGGAAAGGGCCCATGAATAAGAGTGCACCCCCTTTTCTAATTAGTTAAGGGTATTAGGATGTTTGGGGTTAAGTGTCCTTGGGTTTGAATAATATTAGGCTGGGTGACTTCCCAAGAAGTTCAAACTCAAGAGTTTACATTTGGTATCGAAGCAGGTTTTAGGTCCGACTCTGTTGGTTGGCTAGGGGAATCACACCACATGTTGATTGACATTTGGCTGGTCCAGTTTGCACCCGAGGGGTAGGGTGTCAAGAGAGTGGGGCTCTCGGGAGAGTTATGGCTCTCAGCTTCCATTCACGAGGGTGTGAACTTACAAGGAAGTATGATGGATTGTAAGCAACCAAAGAGAATGACTTGAGAGATAGTCAATGGGGTTCAAATATAGAGGGAAAGGGCTCATGAATAAGAGTGCACTCTTTTTTCCAATCGGTTAAGGTTCTTGGGATACTTGGGGTTAAGTGTCTTTGGTTTGAATAGTATTGGGTTGGGTGACCTTCTAAGAAGTCCAAACTCAAGAGCTTACATTTATGTGGCAATAGTTTTCCAGTGATTTATGTGCTAATAATTTTGTGTGATTTACATATAGTGCATTATTATATCAATTATAACTATGATTTGTACTACATATTGTCACAACCTATCCAAGACAACAAGTAACATCCTACATACTTTTATTTATTATGTGGGCAATCTAGGGAATCTAACAATATAAGTAAACATATAGAAAGGTTGTCACTTGTGACACTTGTCCACCCTAAGTGTGAGTGCATGATAAAGCAAAATATTCTCTAGTTTAAATTACAGCCTTCCATATTGCTTTAGAATGCTTTATTCCAGAGGTGTAGTAGCTCATATAAATTTAAGGAAATCTCTTAGAACACAATTGTGTTTCTTTTGTGAATATAGGCTTTTGGTAAACTTTATGGTTGTTTAGGGTCATAATATCTTTATCAGTAAGGGGTATACTATATTGCAATAGCATGTATAAAATGTTGGGGCAAACATGCTCATCACCTTAACTTGCATTTGTTGGGTTGGAATAATCTTTCCAAACCATATGTAATCCAATATCCATGTTTTTTTTTATAGTGTAGACTATATACAAATTCCATGCACTTTTATGTTCTTCAAGCCACTATAGGAAATCAGCATAAAGGACTATGAATATGCCAAGTATCCTTTATATCAATTAAGTGATACCACTCTATAGTTAGCATTATACTTTTGAAGTACCAGGCCACTTTGCATTATATCTCTTTTAAAACATGTTCGATGTGGTACAAAGTTACTATTATTATTACATAATACACTATAAATATTTTAACCTAGTTATAAACTAATGAACCATGTATAAACACTCTCTAACAACCCTCTCATACATTTATCAAGTCCATCTGAATTTTATTATACTCCCCCATCCAATCACCCCATATGCATTTCAATCACCCATAATATACAATTGCCATGCCATAGTATTCATAAATACTTAATCTGCTTTTGTTTGTTGATACAAGCATGATTGTGACATAGTGGGTCTCTATAAAAACAAAACAATATCAAAGGAATTATTTGTATGCTATAAAAAAATTAAAAAAATTACTGATATCAATAATTCTATATAAAGAGATGGCCCAAGGTTCTAACTTGTAGTGCTTAGGCATTGTGGTGGCCAACAATCCCCCCATCTAGCCACTACGGTTCTTTGTAACAGAGTTGTTCCCAACTAGTTTCAGTGATAGGACAGCCACCAAATTACTGGTTGAGTTTAGAACCTTGTTAATAGTGGCTATCTCATGACAGAGGAGGGTGCTAGGATATGAATTCAATGTAGTGTAGGAAATTTACTATCAATACACTAGAGCTTTATAAGCAACTCCACATTGAAAAGCCTATGGGGAATTAGCTCTAGGCACCTTTGCAAAACACACTTTGGGCAAGTATTACCAAAAATGATAGATAATAATCACTGTAAAGCAATTGAACCCATAGTACATATCATTCTCAATTTGTCCATATCATTATGTTCTTGAATTGTAGAAGAATCTGCAAAAGAAGCACTTCAACCTTGACAAGAGTTTTCATTGAGTACACAACCTATGTTCTTAAGATAAGGTGCAATGTGGAGCAATCCACACCAATAGATTCAGTGAGATCCTTTATTTTGTAACCTCCAATCAATATAGCATTTACCCACCTTTGCTGACAAACTACTCTTTCATATAGTGAATGGGGGATCAATTTTGCAATGAAAGAGCTTGTTTTATGCACTGTTAATTACCAACAGTTTGACATAGTCCTATAGGAAGTGTGGAAAAGCCGCTAGAGTGTAAAATCATTGCCATGGTTCTCATTTACAATTCTATGCATGGCTAGTGTTGATTAAAAGCATTGCTTACACCATAAAAAACACATTGACAATAAACTCCTATATAATGCTGCCAAAAAATCTAAACCCTATACATAATGGTGACATGTAAAATAGCTCTTGGTATGAAAAGTATGCCCATGCCCAAAAAGATAGTTTTAAAGTTTTACAAAAACAATTATTCATTCATGTGTTTTTGTTGTGAATATGACTTTAGGTATTGAAAATTACCTGTCAGCTAGTCATTTCAGATATTTTTTCCTTATTACTATGATGGCAGGAGGTCGGTATTGTTAAACTTTTTATTAGTCCCTCTTGTGCTAGTGGAGTAAATTGGGCATTTTGAGTGTACTTAGACCAGACAAGCATAAGGACGGAATTCCTACATGCTATTAACTAGGCTACTTAGCCTAGTAAGGAGTTCAATATTGCTGGATAATAGCTTACCGTGTCTGCCAAACACTCTCACTATCATACCTTTGTGTTAGTCTCATTCCAGTTCTAAATGCTAATTGTGGAAAGTGTCTAGATTTGCTCATTTGGCATATCTACTAAATGTAAAAATTGTCTTGAACACAATGGTATTCGTCCCGTGTCCAAATTCACAATTTAGGAACATACTATATTTAGTAAATTTCAAGCTTGTCCCAGAGACTAACTCCTGGTACTAAGGGAGGCTTGGGGTGAAAGCCCAAAGCCTGTGTTACCAAGCTCAAAAAAGGTCCCATGTGCAAAACCATACTTGGTAGATAATGTTAAGTCTTAGTGGAGAACAACAGAGGCCAACGAAGGACCGGTGACTACTTGGGAAATGATGAAGGTGAGGATTCATATGACCTATGTTCCACTGAATACTACTTTACATCTAAGGAATGAGCTGAGTAGGCTAAGTAGTAAGTGGGAACCATTCAAGAGTATGTGAATGCATTCATGGCAAAGAGGATCCTTGTCACGGACATGGGTGATATAGAGGCATTCCATACGTTCATATCAAGCTTACTGTGAGACACAAAATCCCTAGGCCCCAAAGTGGAGCCAGAAGGGCACCACATGGTAGTGGCCGAAGCGAGAGCCAAACGAGCGTAACACGTTTGGACCAAAAGCTCCGACTTGAAAAGTCAAGAGCGGGAGTGGAACTCCCAACGAAGTGCTCGAGGAATGAGCATGAAGCGAGCAAAAGGCGAGGCTCCAAAAAGGGACCCAAAAGGACCAACACATGACACGTGGGAGTGTCCGAGATGGACTCAAGTTGGAGTCCGAAGTGGAGTCCGAGATGGACCCGAGTTGGAGTCTGAAGTGGAGTCCGAGATGGACCCGAGTTGGAGTCCGAAGTGGAGTCCGAGATGGACCCGAGTTGGAGTCCGAAGTAGAGTCCGAGATGGACCCGAGATGGAGTCCGAGATGGAGTCCGAAGTGGAGTCCGAGGTGGACCCGAGTTGGAGTCCGAAGTGGAGTCCGAGATGGACCCGAGATGGAGTCCGAGATGGAGTCCGAGATGGAGTCCGAGATGGAGTCCGAAGTCGAGACCGAGACCGAGACCGGGACCGAGACCGAGACCGAGACCGAGACCGAGACCGAGATCGGGACCGAGACCGAGACCGAGCCCGAGGCCGAGACCGAGCCCGAGCCCGAGTCCGAGTCCGAATCCGAGTCCGAGTCCGAGTCCGAGTCCGAGTCCGAGTCCGAGTCCGAGTCTGGAGCCTGAGAGGGTGAAAGCCCAAAGCGTTCGTCTCCCAGACCCTGGGGGGTTTGGTGAGCTCCAAAAGTATAGTAGGGGGGAGGACTGCAGTGGAGCCAGTTTGGCCAGGAAAGGCCAGTTTGGCCCAGGAAGGCCGGACCCAGTGTTGGGTGATGAGCTGCCCACTGGGAAGTCCAAGACTAGAGTGAACACAGACCGACAAGCGGGGTAGCTTGGTGAAGTGTTCAAGAGCCGGCTCTAGTTCCCCCGGGAGATCGACTGCCCGATGCTCCCAGTCCAAGTGTGGGTGGCACTACCTACTTGGATACCTGGTGTGGCTCAACGGAACCCGCTCTAAGCCCATGGCTAGAGCACCCAAGGGCAGAAGGCGAGGAGAGTACCCAGGTGGCTCGCGTAAGGCCACGGTGTTCCGAAATGTTGTCCCAAAGGCCCAGACTGTGGAAAGGAAGAGGAGCAGTCCCCTGGGGTAGTGACCAAGGACACAGTCGTGTGGTGGGGAAGTCCCAGAGGACCGTGGGACTTAGTGGTCGGGCCTGTGGGTCTCGATCCAGTGGCAGTGTTGGCAAACACGGCCAGGGGCAGAAAGGGACTTAGTGGGGACTGACAGAGGGATATTGGGGAAGGCTATTCCCCTTGTCGGTGGGCATCCTAAGGATGCTAAGGAGTGGAGCTGAGATGACCACTCATGGATGGTTTGCCTAGTCTTGGAGAGCCAAGACGGTGATGCAAGTGGTATTGGACTACCAGTGTGGCAAAGGTGATTGGGCATGGCCTTAGCGTAACAGGCTGCTATGTCGGTGGTACCTTTGAGTGTCGGTCATGGGATCGGACACGTGGAGCACTTGGACCAAGTGCAAATGTTGAGTGGCATGGATGCCATTCTCGGGGCTAGCAAGTCCCAAGTCCTGGATTGGACTTATGGAGGTTGTGAATGAGACTCCTCCAAGTGGTCAGAGGTGTGGTTAAGTGACTAAAGTAGAATGGAAAATTTAGTCCTTTACAACTTGGTATCGGAGCTGTTCCTTAGTCCGACTTTTATTGGTGCTCAAGTATATCACCACTGGTGTTGGCAACGGAAGGTCCGAGAAGTGGGCCTATCCTTGAGGAGTAGCAGGTCGGGAAGACATGGCTCACCATTACAGTTCATGTGTGAACTTGTAGACAAGGTGGTGGATAGAAAAGGGGCCAATAATGGAACGACTTTGGGATCTTGGGAACAGTGCAAGGTTTTCCTCATTGAGTTGAGGAGGTGATCCAGATGAGTGTTTGACTCAGCAAACGGGCCAATGTAGTTGTGGTAAACAACTAAAGTTGGGATCACAGGAAAGATAAAGACTCCAAAGCAATAAAGGAGTCACAAGATTATCCTCATATAGCTGAGGTTGGTGCTCATGAATGTGAGACCAAAAGTAATGACCGTGGGAGGTCAAATACGGAAGAGGACTCAAGTCCTTGAAATGGTAGCCGGGGCTAACTTTAATAAATGTTGGAACAACCCAAGGAGTTGGGGGGTGTACTTAGAGATGAGTTGGTATTCTCATCACATGGACAAGTAGTCCTAAGGGGCAAAGGTTGCCCCAGAGAACAAAAACAAGTGTCAGAGTAACACTTGTGAAAATAGTCCTTCTAAGTAGGACAAGAATGCAGGAAGTGTATTCCAGTGAGCTAGTGCCTCACAAGTGGGACCTTACGGGTCTGTGGATGAACCAAGTCCAAAACTGCTGGATGACTCAAGTAAAGTCAAGGAAAGGTCCTAAAAGGACTGATTGAAGCATTTGGACTGAGGTGTGTTGCACCCCATGAAGGATGGGGGGGGGATCATAGGATCCAAGGATGAGAACAGAGGGTATCTCATCGATGGCAAAATGTGCCATACTAAAGTTATGGGAAAGGTGTTCCCAGAAGAAAACAACTTTGACACAAAGTTGTGTGTGACCTCTATGGTTCAGTGCTAACAGATGGTTGGCATGAGAAAGAGCGGTGTTGGTCTTGGCAAAGACTTAAACACGAAAGGGAAGAGTCATAGAGGTAGGCTCGTGGAGCCGATGGTGTGGAGACACCAAATGTGCCAAGGTGTGATACCTTGAGGCTATGTTGGTGGGTTCATGAGAACCCCTTGCCAAAGGAATCCCAATGGAAATGGGAATGGCATAGCCTAAGCTGCAAAGCATGCAGTTGGAGTGTGGTGACCCAGATAATGATGGAGGTGTGAAAGCACCAAGCAATGAGTAGTAGGACTTGACAAATATGAGGCAACTAAGCAAGAGGTGCAAAATAACTGGTTAAACGGGTAGAAGGTAGCTACCCAAGACTTCTAACATAGGGAAGTCGGATATACCCTTACGGGGGATAAGTTGCTTATGTTGCGATATAGTAAGTCAATGTCATAAAAGGAAATACTCATTGTCAAAACGCCATCATTGGGACACCCGAACACTCTAGAACACTAGGAGGTGGTGTTTAATGTCGCGAGGGCAATGGATAAAGCCCAAGGGACTAAGTCCCTAGCGAATGATGGATAGAAGGTGCTATCCAAATGTCCAAGGTTGCGGAGACAGGAGAGGACTGTCTACCCGAGTTGGACAAAGCCAAAAATGGAATTTTGGCAAGGCTAGTGATGGGCATGTAAAGGCCCATAAGCAACAATGTAATCCCAGTGTGTGGGATTATAAGGTGAGCATACCCGGATTGAGGAACCACTCCCTAGGCTATTGGGTAGGTTCATCCCTAAGAATACTTGCTAAAGCATGATAGAAAGTGCAAAGCTATCCTCCTTGTCTGGAGGAGAATGACCAAAGGAAAGAAGTGAAGCCAAAAAGCAAGAAGTAAGGGGATAGAACCGAACCGTAGGAATCAAAGGGCATAACTAAGGTTGGTTATGCCAGCTGGGAGTGGAGAATCAAGTGGGGGCTCGAGGGTGTTGCTGCTAGCAACCGTGATGCCATGGAGAGTCTAAAATATGGAATTGTCCATGTTAGACTATATGGCATTTGGAAGGCTTGCAAAAAGGGAGGCCTTAGCAAGCTGAGGGATAGAGTTCCTTCAAGGTTCCCAAAGATGATTCTAGGTAGTTTAGTACCTAGAAAGGCCAAGTGTAAATGGTTCATGGAACGCGCGAAATTAGAGTGGCGCAGCAGAAGCGTGGCCTTGAAGCTTGCCATGAGGCAAGGCTATCAAGGTTAGGGAAGTAGTTCCCGAGTGTTCAAAGAGAGGGCTTTGAACGAAAGTCGATGATCAAGGACTTTCACGCTTATGCAGGAACCATGTTACAGTGGTCAAAGGACTTGCCAAGCGAGATTGGCACGTCGGGGGAACAAATACCCTAGTTGAAGGTGATAACTTCAAAAAGGGTGGGCCATGGGGCCGAGCATGGAGGAGTCCATGCATGATCACAGACATGTCAAGTGAGAGGACTTGGCAGTGTGGAGGAACTAGGTTCCTAAGTTGTGATCTGTAGCGCGCTTTAAAAATAAGGTGGTGCACCGGCGTGGGGAGTCACGCCAGGCATCTTGTGTGATGCCGTCCGTAGATGCATATACGGAGGTTGGGTTCAAGTCCTGACCCTCTAGTGCTTGGGTTCGAGTCCCAAATCACTAGGGCGTGGTGATGGTTTGGAATATGAGGACACTCATATTTCGGTGGTCATGGACTCTCAGTGGGGAGACTGGTTTGGGCACACCGCCAAGCGAGGGATGCCTCGGAGTCGTGATGCACGGTTAGATTGCTTAGTGTGAAAGCTCGGCATATCTAACTTGAACACTTTGGTGCGAGTGGCACCAAGGACGTGGTGAGTGAGATGGGGACACCTAATCTCAGTTGCTATGGACCCTTGGCCGGAAGGGCTGGCTTGGGCGCACCGCCAAGTGTGGGGGATGCCCCCGGGGTCGTAGTTAACAAATTAAAGGTCTGGAAGACCTAGTACCTATTGGCAAACCTGTTAAGGTGCCGAGGTGAGATCACTAGGTGATCTTGTGGCTAAATAAGGACAAGGTTCTTGTTTGGGTTAAGGAATAAGGTTCCTAGTTCAAAGTGTTGATTTGAACTATTGATGATGGTGTGGCTTGGTCAAGGTGACCAAGGGGGAAAAGCACCCTAGGGAAATGAGCTATGTCATTGCGATGGCATAGTGTGTCCAAGGAAAGTAGTCTCTAAAGAGACCCATGGGAGGGTCACAAGTTGGGCCGTGGATAGAGCCCACAGCAGAAGGTGCTAAAGAGACTTGCTAGGGGTGAACACCCTAGTCTTGGCAAAGCAAAGCCTTTGCTATGGAATCAAAGGAATACCTCAAGGAGGGAGGTAGACATTCGGTGTTGCTGAGTGCAACCATCAACGGATAGGAGCAAAAGAGGAGTGGCCAGGATAGGGCCGTGGAATCCCTTGGAAGGAATCCAAGTGGCAAAGTTAGGCGAGGAACACTAATGTGTTGGACGCTAACAAATTGCGGGAAAGGAAGTGTGTTTCCAAGGATGGATTCCGAATTGCTCCGATTTGGCGAAAGTGGAAGCTCCAAGGGAGGGAGCGGTAAGGTAGCCAAATGATAGGGCGATGGACAACCCTAGCACAAAGTGTGATAAATGGAACTTAGTGCCCAAGGTGGCACGAAATAGAAAAGAGGATGATGGTGCCCTCAAGTAATGAACTTCCTAGGATAGGGAAGTGGAGTTGCACAATCTGTGCAAGGCAAGGTGTTGGAGACACCTAGGAAATTGACTTCCAAAAGTCAAAAGAGTAAAAGTTCCAAGGTGCAAATATTCAATAGATGGAAATTGAGACTACTCGAGAAGGAGTAGTGGGATTGACTTAGAGAAGGGTCTCTAAGAGGTTTAGCGAGAACTAAACCAATAAAAGGAGAGAACCACTACATGTGGTTCAATCAGTCTCTAAGTTGGAGAGACTACCCTCCTTAGAGGATAGGCAAGGCATGGTGAGCCTTTGGTGGCAAACCATTGAGGCATATGCAAAAGGCATGGTGAGCCTTCAATGTCAAACCATTGACAAATATTGGCTAGGTGTCAAAGATGGAAATGGTAACACATGCGAGTGTTACTTTACAAAATGGTTTACCGTTCGATGAGGACATCGAACTTCGTCTATGGGTGGTGGAGTTGTGAGACACAAAATCCCTAGGCCCCAAAGTGGAGCCAGAAGGGCACCACATGGTAGTGGCCGAAGCGAGAGCCAAACGAGCGTAACACGTTTGGACCAAAAGCTCCGACTTGAAAAGTCAAGAGCGGGAGTGGAACTCCCAACGAAGTGCTCGAGGAACGAGCATGAAGCGAGCAAAAGGCGAGGCTCCAAAAAGGGACCCAAAAGGACCAACACATGACACGTGGGAGTGTCCGAGATGGACTCAAGTTGGAGTCCGAAGTGGAGTCCGAGATGGACCCGAGTTGGAGTCTGAAGTGGAGTCCGAGATGGACCCGAGTTGGAGTCCGAAGTGGAGTCCGAGATGGACCCGAGTTGGAGTCCGAAGTAGAGTCCGAGATGGACCCGAGATGGAGTCCGAGATGGAGTCCGAAGTGGAGTCCGAGGTGGACCCGAGTTGGAGTCCGAAGTGGAGTCCGAAATGGACCCGAGATGGAGTCCGAGATGGAGTCCGAGATGGAGTCCGAGATGGAGTCCGAAGTCGAGACCGAGACCGAGACCGGGACCGAGACCGAGACCGAGACCGAGACCGAGACCGAGATCGGGACCGAGACCGAGACCGAGACCGAGATCGGGACCGAGACCGAGACCGAGGCCGAGGCCGAGACCGAGCCCGAGCCCGAGTCCGAGTCTGAATCCGAGTCCGAGTCCGAGTCCGAGTCCGAGTCCGAGTCCGAGTCCGAGTCTGGAGCCTGAGAGGGTGAAAGCCCAAAGCGTTCGTCTCCGAGACCCTGGGGGGTTTGGTGAGCTCCAAAAGTATAGTAGGGGGGAGGACTGCAGTGGAGCCAGTTTGGCCAGGAAAGGCCAGTTTGGCCCAGGAAGGCCGGACCCAGTGTTGGGTGATGAGCTGCCCACTGGGAAGTCCAAGACTAGAGTGAACACAGACCGACAAGCGGGGTAGCTTGGTGAAGTGTTCAAGAGCCGGCTCTAGTTCCCCCGGGAGATCGACTGGCCGATGCTCCCAGTCCAAGTGTGGGTGGCACTACCTACTTGGATACCTGGTGTGGCTCAACGGAACCCGCTCTAAGCCCATGGCTAGAGCACCCAAGGGCAGAAGGCGAGGAGAGTACCCAGGTGGCTCGCGTAAGGCCACGGTGTTCCAAAATGTTGTCCCAAAGGCCCAGACTGTGGAAAGGAAGAGGAGCAGTCCCCTGGGGTAGTGACCAAGGACACAGTCGTGTGGTGGGGAAGTCCCAGAGGACCGTGGGACTTAGTGGTCGGGCCTGTGGGTCTCGATCCAGTGGCAGTGTTGGCAAACACGGCCAGGGGCAGAAAGGGACTTAGTGGGGACTGACAGAGGGATATTGGGGAAGGCTATTCCCCTTGTCGGTGGGCATCCTAAGGATGCTAAGGAGTGGAGCTGAGATGACCACTCATGGATGGTTTGCCTAGTCTTGGAGAGCCAAGACGGTGATGCAAGTGGTATTGGACTACCAGTGTGGCAAAGGTGATTGGGCATGGCCTTAGCGTAACAGGCTGCTATGTCGGTGGTACCTTTGAGTGTCGGTCATGGGATCGGACACGTGGAGCACTTGGACCAAGTGCAAATGTTGAGTGGCATGGATGCCATTCTCGGGGCTAGCAAGTCCCAAGTCCTGGATTGGACTTATGGAGGTTGTGAATGAGACTCCTCCAAGTGGTCAGAGGTGTGGTTAAGTGACTAAAGTAGAATGGAAAATTTAGTCCCTTACACTTACAGACTTGGGCTCGAGACGAGGTGATGCATTGGAACCCAACTAACTACAAAGAAGCATTGGATGCTGCTATTAAGGTGTATTTCAATTATAACTTATGAAAGGGTAACACAACAGAGTCAGGGTCCACATTTAACAAAGGGGCCAAACTAAGGGGGATATATAGCAAAGGGAAATTCAAGAAGAGTTTCTCTAAGAATAAGTCCTTAGGGTTCTGGAAAAGCAGATTTGGTGGTCAGCGAGCAAATACGTGGGGGAGTCAAGTGAAAATGGACAAACCCACGAATGGTCAAGTCCACTAGTAGCATGGGAAACAATATATGCTTCAACTGCGGTGAAGTGAGACACTTTTTAATAGAATGTCCTTACCCGAAGAAAGCCAAAGTCAATATGGCCATTAAGTCAAATCTAAATTGAGGTACGTGATCCAGTCCCTAGCTCAAAGTTACTCATTACAACCCTAAACTGGCTATGGGGGGTTCCAAATCTAGATAGTAGGTAGGTCGGGCATGGCCGACCAACCTGAAGCATAATTTAAATCCCACTTGCGTGCCTGTCCTTGTTTTATGTCTGGCTTGGGTCTAAGCCCAAGTTCCATACCTTGCTAGTTGGTGGAGTACCTATATCCTCGAATTAGGCCACCAGTATGCTAAAATAGCGCCAGAATCTATTTAACTCCGTTTTACATGTTTGTCTTGGCATTAGGATGCTAAGTGCTCTAAGATTATTCCAAGTTGCTTTGCGCTTTTGTTCTTTCATTCCTTGGGCTGTATGCTCGAGAGTTGTTCCATGCTCCAATGCCATTGTTCCTTGGCTCCATACTTAGGAGTTTGGCACTGTTCTTTCGTTAAGTGGCCCAAGGTTTTGAAACTCGGGTTTTGCAACACTATCATTTGGACACGTGGCATGTAACATATGGCATGTGACACGTGGCACATAGAGGGTTTAGGTTCCACTTCATGGTTATCCTATGGTAAATAGTAAAAACTATATGTGCTACAATTTTGCAAGATTTAACTTTATGTGTTGAGCCTACCTTCTCTCTGCTAAGCCTGCTACCAACTAAGTTTGGGCTATACCCACCTTTGGAAAATCTAAGTTCAGCATATCTAAACCACCACATTGTAAGAAACCAACTCCCCGAGGTGTTGAAGGTTAAAGGATCCCTAAAAGCATGACCAAAATGATAAAAAGTTCATTGGATGGGACCGAGTCTGAGATCGAGTCCAAGACTGACTCTAAGACCGAGTTCGAGACAGAGTTTGGGATCGAGTCAGAAGACCAAGATTGAGACTGAGTTCGAAATCAAGTTCGAGACAGAGTTCGAGATCCGAGATCAAGGTCGAGTCTGAGATCGAGTCTAAAGTCGAGTTTGAGATTGAGTCTGAGACCGAGTCTAAGGTCGAGTCCAAGATCAAGTACGAGATTGAGTCTGAGACCAAGTCCAAGTACTAATACAGGTCGAAGGGTGAAAGCCCAAAGCGTATATCTCCCTGTTCACCTTATCATTGCATAAACCCAGTGACATACGCTTTGACTGTCCTGAACAAGGCTTCCAGTCGCTCAAGTAGACTTGTCATATCATCCAGACTAGCAGACTCAACAGCCTCCTTCAAAGCTTGTCCAGTATCAGGAATCTCAACACCCTCACTGATGTAATGCACGGCTGATTTGGCCTTGAGCTCCTTGCTGAAGCTAGCTGCAGTGTAACTTTCCCCTGCATATATTGACGAGGATCGGAAATCACTTGCATCCTTTCCTTAAACTCGGACAGCAAGGCTGACTTGCCAGAAGTCAGAGCAGCACTAGTAGCTCACCTACTGTTGCACTTGTCTCGAGACCACCCAGCAGAAGAATGGGCACCAAAAGTAAAACTTTCAAACCATACTCCAGCAACGCCAGCACCAAGCCAACACTGCCACACCCAGCTCCCAGCTCAATCCCTAGCTTCCCCTGGATCCTGTTGTGAATCCTGCCCTGCCGGGCCACACCATCATCCTGATGTGCATCGATCTAATTCAAGAATCATTTAGAGCAGAAATATTTAGTGTGGTGCGAGAAGGAACAAGCCCAGACTTCCAACAACAACAGATTTACGGCCTTTCCTCCGCCATGCTTCTGACAGCCATCTCAAACCGAACAAGATCGTCCATTTGCGTTATCAGCTTGCGCACGAAAATCTTCTTGACCGGGTGTAAAAGGCATGCACAGGGGCCGGAATATGCTCATTTCCAAGAGACTCAACCACAAGTATATGATTTGCCGGGTTAGTGATCCGTACAGTCTTTTTGTTTTTGTGCCATGTGGCTCAGTGCGCAGACGCGTACGGCGATGGCGTGATGGACCGAGTTTTTTGTGCTTGTTCCGCGGTGTCGGTCCGTGCTTCTTGAAGGTTTGATCTTCCTTGTTGGTGGCTGGCGGGGAAGGGGGAGGGCCAAGGCGGCGGCAGCAGCGGCAGCGACGGCTGATGCTCGAGGGGGGCTGGGCCCCTTTTCACGCGTAAGTCACCAGATCTATCCGTTTTCGTGAGTGCCGCACACGCAACTCAAGCAAGAACAAGTGATCCGGGGTTCCAAGCCTCTGAATGAGTGAGTGAGAGAAGGAGAGATCCCGGAAGCAAGAAGCGATCACAGGGTTTGTAGGGTGTATTCCTAGAATGTATCTCGAGGAGGGCTTGATCCATCCCGAGCAATGCCTGGATGAGCAACGGCGGCAGCAGGAGGGGCAGGAGGAGGAGGAGGAGGAGTTTGATCACTTTGAGCGGCTGCCCGACTCGTTGCTGCTCACCATCTTCAACAAGATAGCCGAGATCAAGGCGCTGGGCAAGTGCTGCGCCGTGTCCAAGCGCTTCAACAGCGTGGCGTCTCAGGTGGACAATGTGGTGGTGCGAGTCGACTGCGTGCTATCGGGCGAGGACACGAACTGCAGCAGCAAGGCCAGCAAGGGGCTTGTGTCCAGCCTCGTCAAGCTCGTCTATGGCAGCCTCCTCAGGCCCTTCCAGGTACTGCAACAGATGCTCTCCTTCAGCGCTGGCGGGAAGAAGAGCTCAGGCTCCCGGCCGGTCTCCGCCACGGAGGTGTCTCACCACTCTCCGGGCGAGGTGCTGCGCAACTTCAAGGAGATCCAGACGCTACGGATTGAGCTCCCGGGTGGGGAGCTGGGGCTGGAGGAGGACATTGTGTTGAAGTGGAAGGCGGAGTTTGGGAGCACGGTGCAGAGCTGCGTCATGCTGGGTGCTTACAGGGAGAAGGTGGCGGACGTGAAACCGCTTGAAAGCAAGGAGGCGGCCGAGGAAGTCAAAGTTGGCGATTGCGATCAACACGAGGGGGAGCGGGAGCAGCAGCAGCAGCAGCAGGACGACAATGGGAGCATTCCGGAGACGTTCTACACGGATGGAAGCCTAAAGTCGAGAGTGGTGTGGACAATCAGCTCGCTCATCGCGGCGTCGGCCCGGCATTTCTTGCTGCAGCAGATCATAGCGGAGCACCCGACGCTGGAGAGGCTGCTGCTGACGGACGCAGATGGGCAGGGAACGCTGTGCATGAGCAAGGAGCAGCTGTGCGAGTTTCGCGACAGTCCGATCGCCGCCGCCTCCGTCTCTTCCAACCGGACTCAGGTCCCCGCCCTCAACATGAAGCTGTGGTATGCTCCCCTGCTGCCGCTGCCCGACGGCACCTTGCTCCGCGGCGCCACCCTCGTCGCCATCCGGCCCAGCGACACGCCGGCGCCCAAGGACCTCCAAAGCCTCGTCGCCGGCGCGTTCCAGGAGCCGTATGCCAGTGCCGCCAGCCTGCTGGTCAAGCGCCGGACTTATCTCCTGGAGATGAACGCGTTCTAGCGCTTTTTCTAGAAAGCAGGGAATGCCATTGGCTAGGTGTTTGATCGAGCATTGAAAGCTCTACAGTCTCTGCGGACCTCGCCCTGGCTGCCGGTCTTGATGCCGGTGTAGCCCAGCTTCACCATGGCTTGCATGAAGGCGAAGAAGAAGTCTTCCTGGCTGGCGGCCAAGCTGGCCACCACGGGCGACGTCCGCTTGTCCAGGGCCAGCGCCTGATCCGACACGAGCAGGCCCCTGTTGTTTTGCAGGTTGCGGTAGTAGGAGTTGTCAAAGGCTAAGGGCGTGGTGGCGTCGAATCCCCGCACCGTGTTGGGGCTCCCGCCAACTTGCGGGCACGAAGCCTTGAGCGACGCAGCTAGCGTCGGATCCAGCGACGGGTCCGTCTTTGCGGCGCTGCTGAAGTTGTAGAGCCTCTTGGAGAACTGGTTGCAATGGGAGAATCCAATTGTGTGTGCTCCTGCGAGGAACTATATCACTATCTAGTGTCGCTACTTGTGTAATACTATGCACACCTGACAGTACAACCAGATCTTCGATGCTCAAGTTGACAGTGGCCAGCAGGGTGATAAGTTGCGACACATTGAAACTGGAGGCCGGGAGGCGGCCCTCGACGCGTGCAGCGCGAGAGATGAGGCCGTCCCGCCGACCTTTGGGGACCGCCCACCTGGGGCCGCCACTCTGTCGTATGAAGCGCAAATATTTGGATCGTGAGAGAGAGCATCAATCGTCACTTACAAACACAACCACGTCCCTGGCGGCCATTGCGAGGATGTCGGCGCACGAGACAACCGCGGGGCATGCAGCCTCCACTGCCTTCTTGGCCTCCACAATTGCGTCGAATCCATTCTGCGGGAAGCTCAAATTGTCGGCCGCGTCTCGCTCCGCGACGTTGGTGGGCGTGGAGGAGATGAGAATGGATGCATCACAGCCCTGCCAGTGCCAACCAAGATCATACAATGTCAAGCTAAGCTACACTGCCAGTGGATGGATCGAATTCATCCATAATTCGCAACACGGCCTCACGTACTCACCTCCACCAGGCAATCGTGGAAGTAGAGGCGCAACACCGCGGGTGGAACCACATTGTCCCTTTTGGAGAGGGCGAGAGTGACGTTAGCGACGATGGCATCCACATTCGGACAAGCGGTCTTGTAGAAGTCGAAGGTAAGCTGGCCAGTTGCTCCATGTAGTAGACAAGACAATGAGACAATGACGATCCAAGAGACAACGTTAGCATGGATGGGATGAACCATCGCTCGATCGTAAACCGTAGAATCACAATGCAACGCGAGGAAATCGTCCTCTCGTTGTCGCCGTCGTCGTTGTCGTCGTCGTCCTCGATGGGTGATAGATGAAAGTGGCCGATTCGTGATCGATATCAACCAATCTTCTCCGGCTCTTGGACAACAATCATTCCTGGCGACAAGGTTGTGAAATTCATGGAGGCTTCGTTCGTTCGTAAGACTCATCTCTTTTGAGCCAGCCACTGTCCCGTCTCGTGACTGTACAAGACCACATGTGACTTCGCTGACATCGTAGGGCAGCCAGGCGTTCGATTCCAGCGAGGGGCTGCAACAAGGTTTAGGGTTTATAGGCCATGTCGAAGGCGCTGCTGCCGCTGCTGGCATGGGTCGCGATCCTGGTGCTGGCTGCAGCAGCGGCGCATCGGCTCCACAAGAATGTGATCGTGGAGCTCCACGCCAAATGGAGTGGGACGTCGCTGCTCTTGGAAATGGGGTAAGTTGCCTGAGCGCCATACGCTAGAAATTCCACTCTCCCGTGTGTGCTTGCAGTGAGCTTGTGGCCAAGGAGAGGGATGACAATTTCTGGAAATTCATTGACTCGTGGATCGAGCGGGAGGAGAAGGAGAGCCAGTCCTCCTCCAACAGCACCAGCAATTGCCTAGAGCAGATATTATCGCAAGGCTCCGCTTTGTTGGACGGTCACCTCGCGTCTCTCTTAGATTTGTCCCTCTCGCTGCGCAGCGCGTCACCAAAGCTTGTTGTCTACGCACAGCTCGCGCAGGAATCACTGTCAGCCTTCAACCTTCATTCCGGAGGCAGTGATCGGCCACGACCTCCACGGCAAAAGTGCTGCTGGGTGGACGTGGGATCCAGTCTTCTGCTAGAAGAGTCCGAGCTCCTCCACTGGCTGAAATCCTTGTCGGGCGAGTGAGTTACCGTCTCGTTTTTTTGTTTTCTCCTCGCTTCTCACAATGTTTTGAAACAGGCCTTTGCTGGATAAAGCTTTGAACTTGTTTGAGTTTGATCACGTCTATCCACAATCCGCATCTTTTGCCTACACTGCCATCCTATACGGCGCACTTGGTACGCCGTGCTTCAAAAGGTTCCACTCAATCCTCAGCGACTCCTCAAAAACTCAGGTACGCGAGGCATACTGCGGAGTGCTTTTAACTGCTGTTTCTTTCAGGACCTTGTGCGGTATGTGGCACGGCCATTCCTTCCAGATGGTTGCGAAGAGTCGTGCTCAGCTTGTAGTAAAGCAGGGGTCGGCGAGCCACTCAACCTTGCGGGCTACGGTGTTGAGCTTGCGCTGAAAAACATGGAGTACAAAGCTATTGACGACAGCGAAGTCAAAGCTGGTACCATGTGTCCGTGCTGTCTTCCCTTACCAAGTTTCCTTTGTGTGCCTCACCAGGTGGATCATCTGAAGATACCTCTGCTGAGGATCCCCTGGCTCAAGAAGTCAGAGGGTTTATCTTCTCGAGGCTTCTTGTACGTACATTGCATTTTCCTTTGTTGTACTGTTCTTATTGCATGCTCTCAGGAACGTAAGCCTCATCTTGAAGGGGAGCTCATGACGTTCAGAGACCAGTTACTGTCGTCCGAGATATCGGACAGCATGAATGTCTGGGAAGTAAAAGGTAAAGGGGAATAACGTTTACTCTTCTAGGTACTTACTCACGTTTCTAATAGATCTTGGATACCAAGCAGCTCAGAGAATCGTAGGAGCATCTGAACCATTACGGCTGATGCAGGAGTTGAACCAAAACTTTCCAAATCTCGTGTCGTCATTGTCTCGCATGAAGGTAACTATCTTCGTACATTCCTCGTCAGACTGGGCTTGATACACCTTTCTTTTTATTTATTTACCTAGATCAATGAGACCATCAAGCAGGAAATAGTTTCCAATCAGCAAATGATTTCACCAGGAAGAAATCTTCTTGCTATCAATGGGGCTTTAGTCAATCCCGAGAGCCTTGATCTTTTCACGTTAGCCTACTACTCTATGTAGATAGCGGTCTGCTACACTGACCTTCTGTTTTTGCAGGTTGATTCATATGGTGCATCAAGAGCTGTCCTTTGCTGATAAGATACTGAAAATGAAGGTCAGTATGACGCTCTGGAGGATAAAAACGTAACTATTTATCTCTACAGGTTCCTTCTAGTTCTGTGTCGAAGCTTTTGAGGCTACCTGAGCCGGTTGAATCAGTTGCAGTGAGAGTGGATTTTCGCTCCAAGGATTTTGTACACTATCTGAATGATCTTGAAGAAGATAATAAATACAATAGGTGGAGGACAAATCTGAACGAGGTGCTATCGGGTTCTTCTTTTTCTTTTCCATTGATATCTCGCCTAAATTCTCTGTATACTTTGATGCAGCTATTAATGCCAGCTTTTCCAGGACAGCTTCGCTACATCCGAAAGAACTTATACCATGCAGTCTACGTACTAGACCCGGTTTCCGTGAGAGGACTCAGAGTAAGCCGCTTGTGAGACTCTGAACCTTGCCCACCAATATTGATGTTCGCAGACGGTGGAGATGATTCTGCACTATTATCATAACAACTTGCCAATGCGTTTTGGTCTCATCCTGCTCTCGGCGGCAGATTTGCATTCATTAGACGAAGAAAATGGAGCTCGTGAGAAGGACGATTTATCCAGCTTGGTGAGCCGTTTTATTTTTCTTTCGGTTTCACCTGTTTCAATTTGAAATTCCAGATGATACGTCTTTTTCTTTACGTTAAGAATACGGGAGGAGTTTATAACGCTTTTGAGTTTCTAAAAAACGTGAGAGTTTCGTGGAATTTCCAGTATGATGAGACTTCTTTGCGTTGTAGGTTTTGGACTCTTATTCCGAAGATTCTGAAGAAAACTATACTGAGGCTAGACATATTGAGGAAGGATTTGTTAAATCACTCGGGTAAGCTTTTCTTTGTTGCTGTCAATTTGAACTCCGATGCTAATGCTTGCAAAATTCATAGGACTATGACGAAAACCAGTGCTATGGAGGTCTTTTCCAAATTGAAGAATGGTGAAGATTATAGAAGGGAAGCATTTGAAAGCAGCCAGTTTGTATACAGACTTGGTTTATCCGAAGTATATCCATGCCTCCTCATGAACGGTCTCGTTTATGGAGAAAGTCAGGTATACTGTCATTTATCAAATCTTAGGGACATTCCTAACGTGTCACTTGCACTTAGCCACAATTTTCAGTGATGGCGGCCATGAATGAAGAACTCCCTAAAATACAAGAAATGGTCTACTTCGGTCAAATACATTCGCGGACAGATGTTTTAGACAAGTTTTTAGCAGAGGAAGGCCTTAAAAGATATAACCCAAAGGTACTAAGCGCGCACTTGAGCTTTACAATTAACTTGTGCTGCATGCAGATAGCTGGCACTGGGAAAGATTCGAAGTATGTGTCAGTTGCACTGGTGGTTTCTGAGAGCCATCCAGTTGTATGTAGTCTCCAGTATCTGCACACACCTGGAAGTACGTATCCATTATTCACGTGATGTGCTGAAGCGATTGCATGCTTGCAGCCGAAGACGACGTAAAACCTGTAACTCACTGGCTACTTGTTGACTTGACGAAGGAATCTGGTATACGTCTGTTGACGCAAGGTGTCCGCTACATCGTAAGTTGTGCTTGATGAAGCGAAGAGTGTATTATTACCTTTGCTTCAATTTCAGATGGAAGGTACAGACAGAGGGCGTCTTGCTATTCTACATAACATGAAGGATGCGGACAATACTCCAGAATCATCAAAAGAGTTACTGCTTCCCCGACTTGTTAGTCACGTTATGCAGGCATCAAGGTACTAAACACTAAGGTTTTGTTATCACTTTTCTCTTACGGTTTTCTTTTCTCCAGTCGCCGAGCAAAATACCTGCGGTTGTTACATTCTTTTTTAACGCATTACAAGTCAGGCACTTTTGGGGAGGTTCTGCATTTGTATTTGAGTACTGCTAAAGAGATGGGTCTGGACATTGCGAAGGAGGCAATCTTGGAGTCCTCTACATTATCTACTCAGCTTTTACAGTTCCATAAAGTAATGGATTTTGTTTCTATATCGATGCTGACCAATAGTCTACAGGAAAAGAAGTTTGTAGCGGAATTGTTTGGCATCAGGCCAGGTATTAACGCCGTAGTTACAAATGGGCGGGTAAGTCCTTATTTTTATTTTACTCATGAGTTACCACCGTCTGTTTAGATTTCTATTCAAGACTCAAAACCTTTTATTGCGGAAGACCTCATGCTTTTAGAATCACTAATGTATCGGCGAAGGATAAAGGACGTACGGGAAATTATTGAAGATGTGAAGTGGGAAGGTTTAGAACCTGATGACATTACAAGGTATGTCAACCTAATTAATGTGGCTTTCCTCTCTTACTTTGTTGTGCTTAGTGCGTACCTAAGCACCGTCATCATGGCAGTCTCATCCACAATGGCGTCGCGCACTCGGAGCTCCGAGACGGCACAGTTTGAGCTCCTCAAGGCTGATCACAGGTATGTACTTATTTCACCTGCGTTTTCTATTCACGTGTTCTTTCGGTGGAAAGTGCTATTGTCCGGCATGTCGATGGCTCGCCGATTCAAATCGATGCGGTCATCAACCCGCTGAGTGCTCTTGCTCAAAGACTGACTCCTCTTCTGCTGATGCTTGAAGAATGGCTCCATCCAAGTATACGTATAGTCTTGAATCCGATGGTACGCTCGCCTGTGTCAGTTTTTCTTGCTTTTGACGTAAATTTTTCAGAGCTCACTGGGGGACGTTCCCCTAAAGAATTTCTACAGATACGTTCTACCGTCAAAAGTAAGACATCTGATTGTGTTGCAGCTGATGCCTGAGAGTTGCATGTTGCCAGGAAGAGTTTTTATCAGGTGGTATCGGGCCGCATGCGAGGTTCTCCAACATGCCCCCATCGAAGACGCTAACGCTTAATCTAGATGTACCCGAGCCATGGCTTGTAGAGCCTGTCGTGGCTATGTAAGTTGACGTTTATTCTACTATCTTGTACTGACGTGTACTGACTTGCAGTCATGACCTGGATAATATTGTTTTGGAAAAGCTCGACGATGAAAGAACTTTGCATGCCGTTTTTGAGCTTGAAGCTCTTATGATAACAGGTATTCACAGTTCTATATCGTTCTATCGCATTTCTTGATTCTTTTATTTGCAAGGACACTGTTATGAACACAATGAGCCGCCTCGTGGACTTCAACTTATCTTAGGAACTAAGCAGCACGCTCATGTGGTCGACACCATTGTCATGGCCAATCTTGGCTATTTTCAACTCAAAGCTGCTCCCGGGGTATGGACTCTTGGTCTAGCCAGAGGCAGATCGAGCGAGCTATACACTTTACAAGGACATAAACAAGGAACGGATGAGGGTCCGATCAGCAAGCAAATCTTAGTTGCTGACATGAGAGGAGAACTAGTACATCTTGAGGTGGTAAAACGAAGAGGGATGGAAGATGAGAAGCTGTTGGTAGTGGATGACGACAACGGGAAGAAAACATCTCTAAGCGTATGTTCCCCATCTTATCACATTACGTTGGCCTTATGCTATATATGCAGGACAAGACGAAAGGTTTCTTTGAATGGGCTGCGAATATTATGGGCACAGGAGAAAAGAAAACTTCAAAACAGAATACCTCGGTGAAGTTCTACTTTACAAGTTTTAGACTCACAGTGAACAATTTCATTACAGGCTTCAGCGAGGCATGGTGAAACCATCAACATTTTCTCGGTTGCGTCGGGGCATCTGTAAGTCTTAGATGTTTGAATGATCCGACTTTCTCACAGAAGGTTTGCAGATACGAGCGTTTTCTAAAGATTATGATGCTCAGCGTTTTGAAGAATACTAGACGGCCAGTGAAATTTTGGTTTATCAAGAATTATCTTTCTCCACAATTTAAGGTTGGCGGACTTGTAAATCGCGTCTAGCTGACAGGATTTCGTGCAGAATTTGATACCTCATATGGCTGTCGAGTATGGCTTCGAATACGAGCTTGTAACGTACAAGTGGCCTACCTGGCTTCATAAGCAGACTGAAAAGCAACGAATCATATGGGCCTATAAGATTTTGTTCCTTGACGTGATTTTCCCTCTCTCTCTCAAAAAGGTATGTGCTTAATTGCCTTAATGGCAATCCTCACTCCTTGAAGCAGGTTATCTTCGTGGACGCTGATCAAATAGTGCGTGCTGACATGGGGGAACTATATGACATGGATATAAAGGGCAGACCCCTCGCTTACACGCCTTTCTGCGATAACAACAAAGATATGGATGGTTATCGCTTTTGGAGTCAGGTATTCCTTTTTACTGCCATTGCTTGTTTTGTGTAACTATTATATGTCAGGGATTCTGGAAGGAACATCTGCAAGGAAAACCTTATCACATCAGGTAAAAATCTTTGGATCAGCTGTTCTTTTTGTTTACTTGCACTGTTGAGTTGCAGTGCGCTCTACGTTGTGGATCTTGATAAATTCCGCCAAACAGCAGCCGGTGACAACCTGCGTGTATTTTATGAAAATCTAAGCAAAGATCCAAACAGCCTTTCCAATCTCGACCAGGTGAGGTTTGAAGTTGAGTTGTTTTTAATTTTTTTTTCTCACAATTTGAAGCAGGATCTTCCAAATTATGCTCAACATACGGTACCGATATATTCTCTCCCTCAAGAATGGCTGTGGTGTGAGTCTTGGTGTGGAAATGCCACCAAGGGCCGAGCAAAGACAATCGATTTGTGTAACAATCCCATGACCAAGGAGCCCAAACTACAGGTAAAACCGCAAACTTTCTTGTGTTCGTTGGTAAATTCTCATTGTTCTCCACCGCAGGGCGCCAGAAGAATTGTCCAAGAATGGCCGGCCCTTGACGAAGAAGCGCAACTTTTTACCAAAAGGATCCTCGGCAAAGGCAGGGACGAGGAGAACACAATGCAAGTGCCCAAGGAACCTTCTTCCACAAACGATGCTGACGTGAAAGACGAGTTGTGAGCTCTTAGTAGCATACGAACGAACGGTAAACGAGTCAAGAGTTTGATTTATTTTATTGTATTCAAAACGCGTCTGGGACGTGGTTCCATGAATGATTGGTTTATGCGCTTCTCAGAACGGTGTTGGCGTCAATGGCTCCATTCTCGCGAGATAGTCGGACCGAAGCCCAGAGAAATCTGCCGCATCAGTTTGGAATCTCAACATGGCTGTCGGTACCAGATCCGCTTGGTCTAGACTGAAGTCAGAATCGAAGGCAATCGGCTTTGCCACAGCAACTGGATCCACAAGCTTGAACTCAACTTGGTTCTTGAGGGAGGCCTTGACGAACTGCACACGACAAATCTATAAGCCAAAGCGGAGATACAAGAGTAGAGACAACCTCGTGGATTGCGGACGTTGGCTCCTTGGGAAGAAACAGGCCCTGCAGCACCACATTGTCGGGGAAGAGTATGCGAATCACCGACACCTTGTACTTCTGACGTGCTGCAAGTACTTGCTTCTCCCTCAGAGACTTCGGAATGAGCAGCTGAGAATCTTCCAGTTTCTTTCGTTTGATCGCCGCTTGCTTCTTCACCTCGTCCAGCGACAGCTCGTAGAAGTCGGCCGAAAGCTCTGCACGCGACGCAGTACCTTCTGCCGAAACATAAAACACTCGCACCTGCCAACACAGTCGTCAGGACAAAATCCAGAGCCTGGACCAAATACCTGTCTGTCAAACGAACTCGCCTCTTCGGTTGTCCTCGCCGCAAGCTGTGGCTGTGAAGGCTGTGCAAGCTGTGCCTCGAGCGCCGCTACAACTTCCTTGATCACTCGCAAGCGCTCAGCTGACGGCTCTTCCATTACGTTCCACAGCTCACCTTGTTCCATGACGGCCTCGAAGCCCAGAAACTCGAGAAACTCGGCACCACCAACGGCCGAGCCAATACTCTCCTGGATCTTGGGATTTCCCATGCGAACTTTCCTGAACTTGTCCGACGCCGGATCTCTAATGATGTTTGTGAGAAGCCGGACGACAACTTGGACAGCTCCGTTGGAGGCGCCGCCAGAGAGAAATGTCGCCACGGCTACCTCCATCTTCTCTGTGTCGTCGTGGGTCATTTCCTGAGAGACATTCGGATTGTTGCTGCTTTTACTGAAGAGACCACCACCACCATCGTTTACGCTTGGATCGGGGAGTAGACGGGACCGTTGGGGCTCTACGCTCACCTCCGCCGATGCCGATTGCCTTGGAGTCAATGACGGCGTCGTCGGCTTGGGGCTTCTCGACTTGGATTTGTCGGCCTTGAGCTGCTCCGCTTCCCACCTTTGCTGCTGATTTCTCCTCCATTCGTCCTGCTGCTGCCGCTGATCGCTACTCTTGGCTGCTATGCGGGGCGACGGCTCTGGCTGCGGCTCGCCCAACCTGTGTCCCTCTCCCTTAAATCTGCTAGAGGAGCTGAAAGGATTCTTGAGCTTCTTCATCAGCCCCTTGGCCTTGTCCTTGACGTCGTCCATATTCGCGCATCAACCCTAGATGGACTGCTCTACCGCCGGGGGTACATCATGACCGTCTGCTTTATAAGGAGCTCCTTTAGCCGCCTTGGGTGTGCCGCATTGGAGACGATGGTTTGTTCCAGCATTTCCCGCAACGAGGATAGCGGCAGTGGCGGCGAGGCATTCAAGAGTGTCTTGAAAAACTTGTCCCACACATTCGTGTTCCAATACCTGAGAAAACGAGGGGAAAACGAGCTTTAGCTACCGTGGGAAGTTGAAGTACCGTTTAAGCGATGCTTTGGGCTTATGGACGCGACCACCGTCCGGGCTTCTCTCCTCTTCGAGCTCCATGTAGCTTCCATGGAGCATACAGTGCACTATACAGCATAAACCGTAGCCGTCAACCTGCAAAAGCACTTTATGAGCATCGAGTAAGAAAGCATTGTCACTCACCTGATAAGTCCATGGCCTTTCTTCCACCATCTCAATGCATCTAAAGGCCGATGTTTTGCTGTCTGCAAAAAACTCGGTCCCTTCTGGAAAGAGTCTCATATCTATGCTTCTTCCCCAGTCGATTAAACATAGTCCCTGCAACGCGAGACATAAGCCTCGAGGGACAGAAACTAAGAGATATCTTTTACCTGACCCTTCCAGCAACCGGGCCTGTTCGGCGCCCAGTTTTCCCAGTTGTCACTGAAACATAATATGCAAGGGCGTAACAAGGCAGAAAAACTTCCAGAATTACCTGTCGTTTCGAATAAGTAGATTGTCGGGCTTAAAATCAGCGTGAATGATGCCAACTCCGTGCAACACCTCAAGCATGCGCAGCATCTCGATCGTGTAATACATGCAGAGGAGCTCGTCCATTTTCAGCGAATGCGCTAGATACGCGTTCACAACGTCCTGGATGCAGTAAGTCATGAGATACTAACAATCAAGTGAAGAAACCCCACATCACCTGTAAGGTTCCATGCTGGCCATAGCCAGCAACCAAGATGCTGCAATCGGAAAATACATACATTTTCCGGGCACTGCCAAAGCTGTCTCTCTGCAGCAATGTACATCATATTAGTTACACAAAAGCTTGGCCAATCTACGTAACCTCTTCAACTGGGATCCTCTTGTCCAGCTGATAATATATGTAGAACTCCCACGGACACGGCGGCTTTTGGATCTACATATCATGTTTGAGACTCAACTGAAAAACTCCAAGGGGCGCTTCTCACCTTCAGTACAACTGGTGATTCATTGTTGCTGTTTTCGTGGGCCTGGTAAACTTGAGCAAAAGCACCTTGTCCTGTACATCCTTTTAGGAAATAAGTCGAGTTTCCTGTCACACAGAAAGGAAAATCTTGGTAACCAGCGCAACAAACAGAACCGTACCTAGTTCGACAGTCTTATTGCGTGCGTTCGCTTTGAGAGATGACAATGAGACGCCTCCGCTATATTTTTTGCTGCTGCAATGGAATCCCTACAGGCAGGCAACTCTAAGTTCATATAGAGATTATCACCAAAGACCATACCTTGTAAGTTTGCAAGGGTGGCGCCAGTTTCTTCAGCAAGTCCGCAACCAAGGTCTCGTCCCAAGGATCTACGAATTCGCTCTTGCGGTCTCGCCGGTCGTCGCAGAAAGCATCGTCAACGAATATATTGAAGTCCATCTTTCCGGCTCCCAGGCTTGGTTTGTCCTGTCCCTGTGGCTTCTTTGCCTGTTCCGAAGGAGCTTCATCTACAAAGACATTTAGCTCCATTGCTCCTGGTAGCTCACGTCGTTGAGATGAAGGTGCTTTAGGCTGCTTCACTTGATCCAATGGCAAGGGCTGGTTGAACAAGGAAAGAACGTTGACAAGAGCTTCTCTGGTGTTGATTGTCGGCTCAACCAGACCAATGTGAGTCTCCGCGTTTGCTGCCTCTGGATCAACTCCCAGAACGATAGCTTCCTCCGCGTACTTTTTGATAGCGATTGTCTCATCTCCATGAGGCCGTGCAATATTGGACATGGGATTAACAGCGGCTACGGAGCTTCCTTTCACTTCGGAAGGCCTGCTCGTCTTGAACTTGCGCTTCAAAAAGCTCGCGTGCATTTTCTCCAGTTGCTCCACCGGTTGAGCGTGTCTGGGAGGATGGAGATAAGTACAAAGAGAAAACAGCCAGTGAAAATGGCAGACATACCTCGAGATACCGAGCTCATAAATCTGGTTTGCCTTGGTTATGTCTCCTCGTAGCTCGAGGATCATCGCGTAAGCTTCGTAAAAGAGAGAATGAGTCTGGCCAATACGCTTCGCCTCTAAGAGCTCAAAGATGTGAAGTGGATCCGCGCAGCAGTCTGCCTGAAGCGGTTGCAAAGAAGGAAAATAAGAATACAGAAGCACCAAGCAGAGGAGGAGACTTACGTAGCGCAACCAGATGCGCAGGTACCTCAGGTCCTCCCGGTATCGGGGATCGTCCAGAAAAGCTTTGGTGCAAAACTCGAGCAATGGACAGAGTTCTCCTCGGACTCCCGGGGCGGAGGAGGAGGTGATGATGCTTTTGGCCCACTTGACACATCTGGGAGGGAAAATCTCGAGTGAGTGAGAGCGAGCGAGGGAAATGCAGGACGAGCACACTTACGCAACCCATGGCTTGAGCGGATCGCTGCCGGCGTAGCTCTGAATGGCGTCAAGAAAGTACCTGGACAAGCAAAGAGAGCACAGATCTGGATGGATGAACGTCTGCTGGAGCTCGATTACCTGCGCTGGGACTGGATGGCATCGCTGGATCCGTTGCTCTTGAGCAAGTCCTGGAGATTGGGCGGGAGATTCTCCTTACCCTTGTGCTGCGCCAATGCCATGGGCGGGAGCACAAGAACCCTAGCGAGAATTTGAAAGCTAGGGTTCTTGAGTGTGCCCAGCGCCAGTGAAAATGGCTGCTCGCAACCTGGCGTGTGACCTCATCAACGACCAATTCGGGGAGCTTGTCCAGGTAACGCCATCGCCATCGCCATCGCCATCGCTCGCAGCGTAGCTCACCATTGCTCTCTGGGTGGATGACGCTAGAAAGTATGCGACTGCCTTGTGCAGCGTGGAAGCCTGTTGCTGTCCGAGATTGCGCGCTTCACTGGCATCGACGTCGCGCCGCTGGGCGACTGCCTGAAGCAGCTCATCCAGCACAACTGCGTGCAAGCCTTTAGAGCATCGGTGGAGCAAGAACACGATGGCCTGGGTGAGTGCGTGACTTCTTCTTCGACTTCGCTTAGTTGTTTTTCTTTGCTTGTCTAGGCGCTGGAGGGAGGCCAGCACCAAAGCCCAACACCTTCTACATGCTCATACTGGACAACGTCCTCCACCGGATGCGCTTCCCAAAGTTTATGACGCTCGTCCGCGACGACATTGGCAGCGAGGCGCAAGGCTTGCTCGGCGCCTTACTGCAGCACGGCCGACTGACGCTCGACCAGCTGCTCAAACGCGCAGCGGAATGCGCTCAACCAGGTAGAACTCTCTCGCGCTCTTCTATTCTCACGCCTCCATTGCCAGGTGACGTTGAGGTCGAAATGAGCGTGAAGAAAGCATTCGTGGAGCTTGTCGAGGCGCATTTCATTGAGCGCTGCCCGTTGCCAGAGCCAACGTTGCCTCTGGCGGAGGAAGAACAGCCCAACAAGGTACCTGTGCTTGTTTGCCTACAACTACAAACAAAAGCTTTTCATTCCTTGCCAAACGAAGCGAGCCAGGATGACGGCTCAGACGCGGGAGCGGCGTGTACTCGATGCGGCGGCACAGTCGGACGCCCTCAGGTTTCGGTTGCCAGCATCGTTGCAACTACAATCCGGGGACTTGGTCACGCTAGATGATTCTCTTATCACGGGTCACAAGGTATCGCTCATTCACTTTTGTTATACTGAACCTTGACTGAGGATCACTTGGAACCAGCGCAAGGAAATGGATACGACCCTCCTTGACGACAAAGATGTTATTTGGCGAGTCAACTACGAGGAGTTCATACGTCGCCTACGGCATCAGGTAAGTAGGAGTAGTGCTCCCAGCTACCATCGTACGTAATCGTTTTATTTCCAGGCCTGCGTGAGGCTGGTGAGCTCCAAGTGTGACCTTGGGTGTGGAACTGTTTTGGCGTGCATTCTCGACAGAAGCCGCAAGGCAGAGCGGAGCGTCAGACAAAGGCTGTCCAGTAAGCTTTTAGCTCGATGCTTCGCAACTAGCTTACGTTTCGCTGTCAGGCCCTCTTGAAATGGAAGCGATTGTCGAGGCCGTGAGAAAGACAGAGGAGGGACGATGCATGCCCTTGGAAAGGATACGCTGCGCTCTTTTGCAGATGACGGCTGATGGTTTTGTCGTTGATCGAGCTGGTGAAGCGAGTGAACAGTATGCTATCAGTTCGTATTTCCGCCATTTTATTCTAGTCGTGCTCTTATGCCGCTCGGCATGTTTCCAGATATGCGAAAAATCTTAGATGTTGCGAGGCAGGCTGAAGTAAGTGAAGGAGATATCGTTATTCTCACATCTCATCTGCTCTGGCTACTTTGACAGATCGAAGGCATTGTGCTACAAAGATTTGGACGGAAGTGCTGCAGAATCTTTCGGCTCCTGTCAACAAAAGGCCGCCTGGATCACAAGCAGGTGTGCAAGTTTGAACGCTCGACTGTTTTAACGAATTTGTTGTGCATGTAAAGATCTCCGACAAGTCGCTCGTACCTTCAAAGGAGGCATGGGAACTGCTGTCGAAACTTGTCAAGGAGCACTTCATCGAGCTAGAGGCATGGCACTCTTGATTTTGTAACTCAATGCTAGCGTTTGACCTCGTTTCCTAACAGGAGGATGATCCAAAGCCTATCTCGTGGCGCGTCAATCTCGAAATAGTGGCATGGAACGTGCTCAACCAAATGCATAATGCAGCATGGAGTCTGGGCCGTCGCCTCTCCCAGGAGCTTGAACAGCAGGAGCAGGAGCAAGATCAAGTAAGTAGTATGGTTGCTTGCTCGTGAGACTTATGGATTAGATGTGTGTGATCCACCACAGGCTGGCGCGAGTGTTCCTCTTGACGAGGCGAGCAGCAGACGAAGAAACATCGCCAAGGTGCTCGAGGCATCTGCGACAAGGCTAGACGACGCAATCATGCTGTTCCACGACTTTTAAAGGCTTCAAAAAATTTCGTCTGCCAAGAACTCGTCGTACAAGCTCTCCGTCAAAAGGATTGCCCCTCCAGTCGAGAACCAATCTACTACTGCACCTTCTTATCGACGTTACTGCTCGCCTTGCTCCGTGTAAGTGGTCGCCTTCCGGGGAAGAGAGCCCGTAGAAGCCTCTCCCAAACAAAGCAGCCAAGCGACATCATCCCCGCCCACAGCAGCAGCTTCCACCCAAGCGGCTTTGGCAGTGGAACCAGCCTGAGCCAGTCATTCAGGTCCCTCAGCAGGTCGGAGCTGATGGTTGTGAAGAACAGAGCTGCGGCTGTTAAGGCGTAGAAGAACGGCTTGTTCTCTCGGATACTCTGGTTGAACGGGTGGCCGATGTAGTTCACCGCAAACGTAGCCACTTGAATCATCATGTTGGCCATGTACGAGACCGTGTTCACCAGGTTGGGGGTGAAGTCCGAGTCCGGCTCCACGCACTCCTCGGGCATATACGACTCGGCAGCCCGGACGACGGAAACCAGGAAGCAGAGGTGCATCGCAAACTGTCCCAGCATGGATATGATCACGTAGGCGGAGAAGATGTTGGGGTGCGGCCTCTGAGCGGACAGTGTGCTTAAAGGTCGTGCGTTCGAGATGAAAAGGAAGAATGCCGCCGTGAAGAGACCACTGATTGTTGCCTGCACGTCGCCAAGCTTCACGCCATCCAGGTACATGACACTGAGCACATAGGCCGTTGACAGGCAATTCAGGCCCAGGATCTTGAACATCTGCAACGTCGTCACCAGAGTGCTCCTGCCTTGACGTATGATATCGGCCGTTGGCTGCACCGATGCGTGCTTGGCAGTAAACGCGGACGCCATGGACGCATCACCAAGTCGCACCACGGGAGCGCTTCTACCGTCGTCCGAATTCATCTCGTCCATCATCTGCTTCAATTTCTGCCTTTGCTGCTCGGCACGACTGGCAGCACTGTTCGGACGACTTGTCTGCGAGGATGTCGGGGCCCTTTGTCTCTTCACTGTCACTATAGAGGCTGTTGGACAACGAAGAATATAAAGTGCAATGCCTACCGGTAGAGCTGGAGGCCGATGGCGATTTTCCAGGCACTTCTACAGCATTAAGTAGTGCGACCCCTACGTGCGCCTTTGAAAAACCCAATCAACGGTAGGAAAGACAGTTTATAAAAGAGATTACAGACCTGTTTCAGAGCACCGACGTCGTTTGTACCATCGCCGCACATAAGGGTCGTTCTACCCACATCCTTCAAGGTGATGAGAATGAGCTCCTTGTGATCCGGGGCAACTCTTGCATACACCTGTACTGAAGTAACCTCAGGACCGCACAAGAACATGTTTCGACCCTTACCTTTACGAAAGGTAACACTGATTCTAGTGCACCTGTACGCTGGAGCATAGCAAGTCCGTCACCAGAAACGCACAGGTCATAGTTGTCCGCCAATATCTGGATCTTCTCTACCCTGGAAACAGCTCCCATGTTCGAAAATATAAGAGAAAAGACACAGAGTCTTACTCGTAAGCTATCTTCGTTTCCTCGTCAGGCGAAAGCCAATTAAAACCATCCTGCCCGTTTGATGGAGGAGTCAAGATTAAAACTGGCTGAGAGACAATGTGAACTTGACCAGCAACATGACAAGCCGTAAGAGCTTGATCCCCTGTTATCATCACCTAAGAAACATAAAAAAAAACAGCGTCAGCGTTAGAGCACGAAAATCCAACGTTATGTACCAGATCATGAGACGAATCTTTGAGGTCTTTCAGAACGGAGGCCGAATCCTTCCTGAGAGGACAAGCAAAAACCTACGGCCGACGTTAACTAAAGAGAAAACTTGAAAAACTGCATCATACCGCAAAACCACAAAAAACTAAATCGCTTTCAACGCTCTGCCTTTCTAACGATCGAGCCTCGCCCACCTTGTATACAGCACCCGTTAATAGTAACAAAAAACTGCAATTATGTCCATAATCACTTACCGGAATGTCTGGAAGGACTTTGTAAGCTAAAGCTAAAACTCGAGCTCCCTGCCGTGTATACGTCTTATATGTGTGGACGTAAGACTCAGGAACGTGAACCAGTCTTTCTTGAATTGTTTCAGGTGCACCCTGGAAGGGCGAGTCGCCAGATACTTAAAGTGAAAACTAAACACTACCTTTGTGAAGGCCAGAAAGTTCTCATCTATACGCACAACGGTGGACATTCGTTTCAAAGAAGAAGAAAAGTGATGCCTCTGTATGATTTGAACGGCTGGCACGCTTCCCCTGTCACAAAGGAGCATAAAGTACACGTCTTTACAAGCACGAGCTACCACAGACCTGCGGGCAACAGCCTTCTCATCGGCTGTGTAAGACCAATCCACACCTTTCAGAGCAGCCTTCTCAAGAGGATCTCCCACCTGGAGGACACTTTCCACGTTAAGCACAGTCAACAAGCAAGGTATTACCAGTTTGTTATCCACGAAAACAAGGGCGTGGCAGGCGGCCAAAATCTGCAGAGTACGATCAGGGAGTTTCGTAGGATCGCTCTCGAGATGAGAGCCTTTCCCCTCCATGTTGCAAACCCCAAGAAATTCCTGTACATCAAACAGTGAGGAGAACTTCCATTTAAACAATATGTGTGAATACCATATCATCGCTCGTGAGAGTCCCAGTTTTATCAAAACAACAAGTATCAACCTGGATGCCACACCCCGTCAAAGAAATCAACAAAAGACTACAAGCCTACCTTCCCCGCGAAAGGTATTCTAAAAGGTTCAGTGCAATAGATTCCACGTCGTACAAGAGCTATGAGAGAGGTATTCACTGCAATCGAGAGTTCCATCGGCAACTCCGGCGGTATAACAGAAGTTATTATCATAGAGCAATTCAGGAACAGCTTGAATTTGCTGCGCGTTGGGTGCTCTAGCCCCTGAAAGTCGCTATGAATAAATAAGAAACTCCAAGCTTGCACAAAGAGAAACTTTACCTGCTTGAGGACATACCCGGCCGCAACCAGAGCAAAGAAGACAAGGAACAGAATGAAAAGACCACTCTCCCAATTGTTTGCAGTAACCTGCAGAGCATAGTAGTCACAATGGATCGCAATAAATCACGTGCTCACCCTCTCGGTAGAGAAAAGTATAGTCCGCATTAGCTTCCCTTGGCTCGTTTCGAAGCCCGTGCGTAGTACGACAGCCAAACAACCACCGTCCGGAGTTTTCAAGTGACTAGCCTGCAATTTCAAAAGAAGGCGATCCTCAACTCAAGTCGCACACAACTTTGCCTTGCCTTGTCTGGAGTATGCTGAAGTATTTTAGTTCCCCCAAAAAGTACGTGAGCTTTATCCTTTCGGATTGACAGCTTCTCCTCCATATCGCGGCCTACAATGGAAACCTGTCGATACACTAGTAAACGTACGAGAAGACGAGAATTCCGTATGATACCTTCCACTGTGGTGTCGATTCACCCGTCAGAAGAGCTTCATTGGCGATAGCCGTCCCGGCAAGAAGTAGCATATCGGCTGGTACCGTGCGTTCTTCGCTTGTTTGCCCTGTGGCTCGACCGATTGATACAAGATCTCCCGGTAAAAGATCTACTCCTGAGAGTTTTAACCATCTGCAGGAAAGGCAGCCAATGACACAACAGCGGACTTTTAAGTATCAACTTACTTCCCAGTGCGATACACATGAATTGTCTGACTATCCACTCGCACGCGACGCAATTCCGCGAGCGTTTTCAGGCGGGATTTGACGACAGTGGACTCGAAAAGGATCAACATGAAGAGCGTAAAGATGCTGTAGTACCAGTACTCGTCAAGGCACCATAGGCCTACACAAAACACCTGGGGAAAGAACATATAAGCCAGGGAACTTTTCGAACGATCAACAAGTACCTGGAAAACGAAGAACGGTTCCATGCAGTGCTCCTTCATTAGCTTCTGAAACGTAGGTTGAGGGAACTCAAAGCTGCATAAAACGAGGTCAGTGGGGAAATCAATGCCAAGGGCAGGGCGGGGCGCGAGATTTTCCTACACGTTCCGGCCCCATTTGCCCAAAGCGGCCTTCTCTTTCGCATCCGTTCCATAGCCGCTACTTCTGCTGTACACGCCAAACGTCTCTTTGGACGGATAGAGAAGCTTGCGAAAGGTATCGTCTGAAAAGATAAACTTTTGCTTGCGAAACTCGAAGCTATGCTCTGGCTGAGACGATATCGAATTCTTGGATCCGACTTCCTGATTGACAATGAAGCAATGGTCAGTCCCATGAAATGGATCGAGCGAGCGCATTTCCATACCAGGGTTGTATGCACCAAGGGAACAACTTCTTTGGAGCCGGAGAACTTGGCAGGAACAACTTTGACGACGTCGGCCTCGCGCACACGATTCACCTGCAAAGAAAGCCACGGGCACGATTCAGCGAGAGGGGAGAGAGAGAGAGAGAGAGAGTAGCGCGTGGAAGGCAAACCTTAGAAGCGTGCATGAAGCAGCGAAAATCCACCGACCAGGCAGTGAAGAGCACGACGAGAATGTGGAGCAAAGCCAGGCCGAGCAAGACGATCGCGGCATCCATAAAATCGAGCTGGGGAAGCAGCAGCAATGCCCAGGCAACATAGAGCAGCACAAACGGCCACACATCCAGCTGCCAGGCGACGCCGCGCCATCTGTAGAGCTCCACGCGCTTGATAGTCTTGGCGTCCACATCCAGCTCCATAGCGCTGCTGCTCACGATAAACCCTAACCCTAATCCTCTCGGCGGACGAACTAGCCTATAAGCCGGCCTCGCTCGAATGCGGCGGTGCCCCTCGTTGCACAGCCTGGACGAGGTATGGCGCCGCGCTCATCCCCAGGCTGGATGGCTGCGCAGCGCTCACCAGCGATGGCGGGCCCGCGACCTTGGCTACCTTGTGCGCCATTTGAGCAGGATTGGCACCCTCGAGAGTGTCCACGACCTCGCAGTTCTGTGGGAGCAGCAGTGGGACTGTGAGAGAGAGAGAGAGAGAGAGAGAGAGAGTGGTTTGATACCTGGATGAAGACGAGGAAGGGCGCCGCAGCATCCACTGGTACTCCAAACTTGTGTGCTATCTCCGCCTGCTCGTCAGCGTTGATCTACAAAGGAGGCACATTCGTTCGGGGCATCAAAATCGATCACGCAACTCACCCGGAGGAATGTTGCCTGTGGGGTGTCGGCGGAGAGGCGGTTCAGGAGCTCCTCCGCCTCCTCCACGTCCTTGCCTTGGCGCGGAGAGAAATGCAGCACCACCGCTGAGCCCCGCGCCACGATCGCCTCCAGCTCGCGCAGAGATGTCACGCTGCCCAAGCCCATCTCTTCTCTCTTCAGCCCTAGGTAGCGCAACGTGGCAAACAAAGGGGATGGATGGGGTATGTTATTTCTCACAGGGCCGAGAGCTCTTGGAGCTCTTGTTATCTTCTCTATAGCTTTTTGAAAGTGGCATATACCCGCAGGATATTCTCTTCCGCAATTCTTTCCCAGCTGGTGGGACGTCTATGTCTTGTCAGCTGGCACAGGGGCTTATCACGAGCCCGATCTGGGGAGACCTTCGTCTCCCAGTGCTAGGCCAGCGGAGGACTCACTCACCCTTTGGATCAGATCGATGGAATGGTGGTAAGCAGCGCATAGATCTATCGAACTAGATCGCAGAGGCAGGGTGTGGAAGTAGCGGGCGCACCTGCATTTGGCACAGGATGAACGATCTTCTGGGTGGTGATGGTGGCGCCGATTTGGAGGCAGGGCAGCAGCGCCAGCCGGAGCATGGGAGTGACAAGCTGCTGGGCCGCTTCTTCGACGAGGTGGGGAAGATCAAGAGCGACATGGAGAGGCTCAAGATGCTGCTGGGCAAGCTACAGGCCGCGCACGAGGAGAGCAAGACGATCCACAAGGCCAAGGCGATGAAAGCTCTCCGGCAGCGCATGGACAAGGACATTGAGGAGGTTCTCGTCAAGGCCAAGCTCATCAAAGACGAGATCCAGAAGCTGGATAGATCCAACATTGCCAGCCGCCAAGTTGGCGGATGCGAGGAAGGGACGCCCACGGACAGGACGAGAACGGTGATCACGGCTAACCTCAAGAAGAACCTCCAGGACGTGATGGCCGAGTTCCAGAAGCTGCGGCACAAGATCACGGGGGAGTACAGAGACACGCTCATCCGGCGCTTCTTCACCGTGACGGGGAAGAAGCCCGACGACGAGACGGTGGACTACATCCTCGAGACTGGAGAGAGCGAGAGCTTCTTGCAGCGGGCGATCCAGGACCAGGGGCGAGGCCAGATTGTGGAGACGATACGAGAGATCCAGGAGAGGCAC
This sequence comes from Selaginella moellendorffii, assembly GCF_000143415.4. Classification (NCBI taxonomy): domain Eukaryota; kingdom Viridiplantae; phylum Streptophyta; class Lycopodiopsida; order Selaginellales; family Selaginellaceae; genus Selaginella; species Selaginella moellendorffii. The sequence continues at coordinate 104,879 of NW_003314385.1, forward strand.
GACGCGGTGAAGACGATGGAGAAGAACTTGCTGGAGCTCCAGCAGATCTTCCTCGACATCTCGGTGCTGGTGGAGTCGCAGGGAGAGCAGCTAAACAGCATCGAGCACCAAGTCCACCGCGCGGCAGCGTACGTGGAGCAAGGGGCGGGGAGCCTCCGCGGCGCCAGGAAGATCCAGAGGAGCAGCCGCAAGTGTATGTGCATTGCCATCGTTTTGCTCCTCGTTGTCATCCTCGTCGTCGCAGCTCCGGTCATCTTTAAGCTCAAGAAGAATTGATCTATCACACCAAGATTGCTTGCTTGGTTTCACTCCATGAATATTACAACTATCTGGCTGTGTTCATCCTTTTGAGAGCGACATAAGCCAGGATCCTGTAGCCGACGACCATGAGGAGCAGAGCAAACACGTCCTCCATTGGACCGGCCTCGTTCAGGTCCACGTCAGCCATTACTCGCGCCGAGGCAATGCTTTTGCAACCCGTTGCGCTGAGGCAGTCGTAGACCTGGGAGCGACTATACTGCACCTTGATCAACAGCCTAAAGGCGTAAAAAGTGTAGGAAACGTACTTGATCCACTTCACAAATGATGCCAGGCCCTGCTTGGATCATCACGCAACGTTATATCGTGAAAGAGGTTAAAACTTTCAAGGCTTACGTGAGTGAAAAATCCACCCGTGAGCATGAAAATGAGGAGAAGGATTGATGCCAGAGTTGTTGCATGCTTTGTGTCCATCATCGCGGCACCGATGAACAGACCAAGCCCCTGCAAGGACATATAAGATCAATCGCTGTGCTCTTCCAAGTGCGTCAAGTTTTCTCACCTCAGCGGCAATGACAATGAGGAAGAGGCTGAGGAGTGTAAGCAGGAAAGCCCCCACGGTGAGTTTCAAATGCGCCATGAAGTATGTGATGAGCAAGAAGACCAGCGGCAACACCAGGTTGAGCGGAAGATCACCGAGTGTTCTACTCATGAAATAGGAACTCAGCCTGTACATGTCAGACGCTCTTTCCTTCGCGATCATGGCTCGTTCTTGAGGGAATGTGTAGATGGCCACGAAAATGGGGAAGTAGGCCCAATAAATGGAGATAAAGAAGATCAGCCCAACCTGATGGGTTCATCTCCATGAGTTACTTAGTGCATGATAGATTGAATTGCTCACCTGGTCTTGTAAGTGTTTTTCCGAGTCGGCGCTTGAGTGCCACCACACGAGGCCGGCTACGACCGCCGAGACAAGAACTTGAAACACCCTCAACCAGCTCAGGTACTCGTGCCGCCTCTCTTTGAATCCGCGGCTCATAAGCACCAAAAACTGCTGCCACCACCCGATGCTCCACTCGCGCCTTGGCGGGAGGATCACGTCCTTTGCATGGGGCGGAGAATCAACACTGCTGTCCCTAAATGCTACCTCGGAGCTGAAGCACTCCACCAGATACTGCAAAGCACAGACCCCCGTGACTTACAAGATCAATGGAAACTCTAATGTGGAAAACTTACTTCTTGCACTGCAAGCTCGGGAGGCTTTCCTACTTTGCTATCACCTTTGCTTTGTATAAGCTTAATCTCTAGCTCTGGGGGGATGGACGTGTCACTGATGTTACCATTGGCGAGATCTAACAGGAAGTCCGCTGGATTCATAAGCAGCGATGCGTTGAGGCCGATGGAGCTGAAGTACGGCAGAGCATCCTGCCCTCTTCCGAAGAAGATAGCGTGGCCATTTGAGAGGAGGAGGAGATTATCAAACATATGGTAAAGCCGGCTAGAGGGCTGATGAATTGTTGTGATGACTGTTCGTCCAGCCTGACAATTGGTGGTTAGACTTTTCCTCAATGAATGAAGGGATCAATTCTACAATACCTGAGCAAGCCCATGTAACAATTGCAGGATCCTTAAAGCAGTTGTAGAGTCGAGGCCAGAAGTTGGCTCATCCAGAAAGATTATGGATGGATCAATCAGAATCTCCTGCCCGATGCAAACCCGTTTTCTTTCACCGCCTGATACACCACGCTCGAAAGGCCCTCCAATTATCGTGTCCTTGCACCTGCATTGCAAATTGCCAGTTAGCAAGGGTTAGCGAGAGAGGGAGAGTAGAACTCTCGCGAGCTAAGATCTTTCTTACTTATCAAGGCCCAGCTCTAGGATGATACTGTCTGCCCGCTGAATCTTTTCTTGCCTCGAGAGTTTCTTGGGCAGCCTGAGCAAAGCTGCATAGCGGAGCGTTTCTTTCACTGTCAAGTGCATGAACAGCACGTCATCCTGTGTCACGAAACCCATTCTGCCCCAAATCAAATGCTTGGTGTTTTCAAACCATAGGCATTACTTTCACTACCTATGGAAAAGAAAATCTAGAGCCTAGGCTTTTGAAAGTTTAGTACCTTCGCTTGAGTGCCTTGGTGTAGCCCATGTCATTGTAGGTGATCGATCCAGAATGTAAATTTGTTTGCGATCTTCCAGCTAAAAGACTGAGCAGTGTGGTTTTACCACTCCCGGAAGGACCCATCATCGCTAGAATCTGACCGGGTCCAACAGCGCCAGATACTCCATGAAGGATTTCCTTTCCAACAATATTGGAGGAACCACGGCACAAGGTTGAAGTCTTGAATCGGATGTTGCATCGAACATCCACAAACTGTGCGAGAGGATCCAACGATTCAATGATCAGATGAGAACAACACGAAATAGACTACCTTCAAATAGATTGGAATCACAACGCTCTTGATGTCCACGGAACAGTGTTGGGGAGCTACTTCCACTTCACACATACATGCAGGATCCTTTGTCTTGATCTTGATCTCACCCAATGAGATTTCTTGATGATCCACACATGATTGCCTGGGAGGAAGAGCCATGCCAATTGTAATGTATCTCCAGAGCTAACTGGAGACATGCACAAGAGCCCTAATTCGGTTTGCAAAGGCAAATATAAACACTGACGGTTGGCCGTCAAATTTCCGCCGCTCAAAAATGAAATCGAACACCTGTACCCGCCTTTCGTTATCAACGGCCACTCACAAATATTCCAAATTCCAAACTTAGTGGTCGATGGAGGCAATCTAAGATCGATCGCCCAAAAACAGCAGATACTTTCCAGATTCTACATATTTCTTTTGTGCTCCCAGCAGCCGCACTCACATGCCGCCCTTCCCGCAAAATCTCCTTTAGATCATGAAAGTTCCAGAGCTTCTTCCAGATGTTGCTCTTGTGATGGTCTCTTTTAATCATTCTAGAGCAATCATGCTTCCAAGTCCATGAAATGGCCATCCCATATGCCTTTATTGGGAATCTTGTTCCGTGTGGCATCCTCCAAGCATATTCAGACACCAGGTATCTACCATATGCCCAAGGATGGCATGGAGATTTGGATATGCCCACAAAGGTCATATTGATGATTTACATCAGGCAAGGAGGCAAGAGGGAGAAACAATGAGAAAAAAAACTCATCTCATCTCATCTAACAACGTCGCCTGCGCAATCACCTGGTTGATCACGCCATCCACAATCTCTCTTCTCAGCTCTCCAAAGAGTGCCGCAACTTCCTCATGCAGCAGCTGGAGTGACTCGTCACCACATCCGGCAGCCCGGTAAAGAACGCCCATCTTCGACAGCGTCTCGAAGTTCCCGGGAGCAGTCTCGTGCAGGATTCTCAAGTAGTCGCCAGCGCTTGGAAGCTCCGGATGCTTGAGCACGCAGACCGCAGAGTAACGCTCCACCTGTGCCGCACGGATGCAATCCTTCTCCTCGTCGCTGAAACCCCTCGCAGTCATCCTCTTCTCCAAGTCCAAAACTTCGTCGAGGGTCTTCTGCGCGTCACCTCGACGACGATCATAGAACTTAAAGCTGGCGACAAGATCCTTGTTCGTCCTCTCCAAGACGCACCGCTTGCAAGAGCACTCAAAGTCGAGGCGCTTGCACTTCACCTCCCGCGCCGGCAACGGAGCCAAGAGCAGTGGTTCCATGCTCCCAGTCGCCTCGAGATAAGATAGCAGAACCTCGTCACCGGCACTCATGTTCCTGGCAGCCCGGATGAACATCACGCGTCCGAAGCACACCTTGGAGGCATTGGGAGTGCACGAGTGATTGAAAAAGCCGCTCGAGGCCCAGACTCCGGCGATCCAGGCATCTCCGGCCTGGGTGGTGAAGCCGCACCGGTGGCCAACTCGTCTCACTCGCTCGATATCCACCTCCTCAACTTTCGATCCCGGCGGTACCACAACTCTTCCAATGTTGCACTTGAAGCGATCCAAGTCCGGTACCGTCGTCATCTTGCTCGCGTCCGCCATCGCATAGATGTGGTACCGTGGCCTGCTGGAAGTGCTGCAAGATCGTATCAGCTCCACGTACAAATCCCTGTCCGCGTTCTCGATCCTCGGAGTCTTCACGTACGCAGTCGGGTTGCAAACGATGAGCAGCTCCCCCCGCCTTACGTCCCGAGTGAGATACACACCTCTTCCTCGACCGTCCGGAGTCATCCTCAGCTCCAGAGGTCCGAAGTAGTCACTACACTCGGGTTCCACCTTCCGGCCCAGCACGAAGTCCGTGATATCGTACTCACCGTCCCGGCTCTCCCGCAAGTAAGTCCTGGATCTCTCCAAGTCGATCGAGACGTCAGGCGGAGCGTCCGGCAGCGCCACAGCCGACCGGAAGCACGGAAGTGCGAGCTCGTGCTCCTGGAGCGCGGTCAGGCTCTTGCCTTTGCACCACAGGCTCCGTGCATGGTGGCTATCGGACGCCCCCGGGATCTTGGTGGCGGTCTCGGCGTCCACAAAGGCCTCCTCGTACCGTCGCAGCCGGAGCCTCGCCTCGGCTCTCCTGGAGAAGACTTGCTTCTCCAAGACACCGTAAGTTGGAGCTCCGCTCTTGGCTCTCATGTCCAGCAGCTCGGTGTAGTACAGCTCGGCCAGCACGTAGCTCCCTCGACTGAGCAACGCGTTGGCTTCCTTGAGGAGCCTCCCGAGCGGCTTGGCGCTGGCGGCTCTCGCGAGTCCCAGGAACTCCACGGATGCGGGGCTGGAGACTTGCAGCGCGGACGAGAAGCACAGCGGCTCTTTGATGGCAACTCTGGCATTTGGCGGAAACAAGAGCTCGCCATCTTCCTGCCTCGAGGTGGAGGCGACGGCATTGAAGACGTGCAGCAGCGCACAGCCGCGGTCGTTTCCACCGTCCTCCTCCTGCTCCACGAGGCACAGCACCGCATTGGCGGCCGGGAGAGCTGCGGAGGTGCATATCTTAGCATACACTACGCGACCGTGATAGCAAACCTCGCGGCTGAGGCACCGGGTTCCAACGCAGGCGTCCACCATGTCCAGCTTCCTCAGCCCTGGCAGCGGCGCCGATGAGAGCTTGCATCCATCGCTCATCGCCGTGCCGGTGGCATTGGGCACGGCGGCCTTGAACGCGCGCAGCAGCACCTCCTTATCCATTGCACCCAAGCTCTAGGGTTTATGCCACGTCACACGAAAGCATATTCCCAGGATTTTACCTACATTCTTTTCTCAAGGGGTGAATCTCCATCCGCGACCAACGGTCGCAACGGCTACCACGTGTTGTTTGTCTGTTGGCCACAGCAACTAAAGCGTAAGCGTTAATGTGGGTTTTTAGCGCATATTCTGTCGCATTCACACACGCAACACTTGAGCTCCTGCCAAGGGAAAAAGGGAGGGACGCAAACGCCCAACGAGCTCCAGTTTTTTTAGGTTTGCGCGTTGCCAAGATCGATCCGGCTGCGCCGACGGAGGTGTAAATGGCGCCGATCTGGTCGGCGGCGCTGCCACTGCTGCTTCTTCTTCGTCACACCATAGGTAGGCGCGCGCCGGTGATTCTTTGTTCCTTGATCTCTTCCATAGTTCCGGGGCATAGCATTCCTGCTGCATTCTCATCTTGTTCCAGACTGGTCTCTAACGCCTCCAGGAGAGAGCAGGATATCACGGTGTGGCACTCGATCCGGATCAAGTGGTAGCAGCGCACCGCCGACCTTGGCTGCTTGAGGAAATCGACCAGGGCCACCATCCTCCGGGTGTAGGACATCACCCTCCTGGGGTGGGGCATCATCCTCCGGGCGTTGGACACCATCCTCCCGGTGTTGGACACCATCCTCCCGGCGTTGGACATCATCCTCCTGGTGTCGGTCACCATCTCCCCAAGCGTAAGTCTGATTAGCTTCTCTTGGCAGCAATGTAGATCCACTCATGCGTGAATTCATGCTCTACAGCCTCGTCGCTAGCTCGGGCATTTGTGGCATTGCAAGCCTGGAAGCGCATGATCTTTCGCGACCCGCTAAACATTACCGGGAGCTGGGTGGGCAGCGAAGTATGTAACTACAGAGGTGTCTTTTGCGGGCCTTCTCTCCACGACCCTACACTCCGCGTTGTGAGTGGGATGTACGTGTACATGTAGACCATGCTTGCGCGGTATTTCACTGACCTTTTGATGCGTTGCTTGTTATTCCAGTGATCTGAATCACGCCAATCTTGGTGGTCAACTCCCCAGTGAACTGGGACTTCTGACCGAGCTCGGTATCTTGTGAGTGTGGTAAATTCATCCACCGTCCAAGAGTTCTTGCTTATCTTTTTCTTTTCCTTGTCCAGTCATGTGAACAGCAACGAATTTACAGGGGGGCTACCCGAAAGTCTGAAAAATCTCGTTCTCCTTGGAGAACTGTAAGCATTTGCGGTTTAGCTGTTGGTCTTGACGTTAATATTTTTACAGGGACGTAAGTAACAACAAGCTGTCTGGAGTATTTCCTGCTGTTACTCTGCAATTGCCAAGTCTTATATATCTGTAAGTTGACACTTTTTCTTCGATATGATATGTAAGTTTGGTACTTTTGCAGGGATATAAGATTCAACCGGTTTTATGGAAGCATACCCGCAGAAATCTTTGATAAGAAGCTGGATGCACTGTAAGTTACTATACTGCAATTATCTGAGACAGGACTTGACGTTTGCTGTCTTCAGCTTTGTCAACAACAATAACTTCGGAAATCCTATCCCGGCCAATTTCGGAAACTCTCCAGTTTCTGTTGTGTACGTGTCCTGTTGCACATTTTTTATGCTAAAACAATTTGTTCTGTTGCTGTCATGCTGTAGGGTCCTCGCCAATAACCAGTTCACTGGAGATATTCCGAATAGCTTAGGAAGCATGTCGAGGACATTAAATGAAATGTGAGTGACGACGAAATGTCGACCATACTGCGCCTGATCCTTGGAGTTCTATTGCAGAGTATTTCTCAACAACAGTCTCGCGGGTGCCCTACCATCAGAAATCGGACTTTTGAATCAAGTATCTGTATTGTAAGATGTTTGTTTTTTGTTTCGAAGTTTCTAATACCTGCTCCTGTGTGAAGTGACGTGGGCTTCAACAAACTAAGTAGCAGTTTGCCCGACAGCATCGCGAACATGGTTGAGCTGGTTGAATTCAACGTCGGAAACAATCTCCTCTCCGGAATTCTGACTGACAATGTCTGCAACTTGCCGAAGATAAGAAATCTGTGAGTTTCGCTAAACGGTCTTGTATGTATGTTAGTAAACCTTTTGTGTGTGCAGGACCTTGTCTAACAACTACTTCATTGGGGAGAGTCCCTCGTGCGCGTCTCTATCAAGACGAGGGTATGCATCGCACTCGTTCATGTTGTTTTTTGCGTGACGCAATTTGTTTTTGCAGTGTGACGGTAAGTACGAGTGGGAACTGTTTCTCAAGTCAGAGTGGCCAGAAGTCAGGCAAAGAATGCAGAGATTTCTACGGTAAGCTCGTTAGGAAGTTATGCGGATTGTGCTAACTCTTGTTTTTCTTCTTCTTCTTCGCTCTCAGCTCCACCTCCACCTTCAGCACCAGCTGCTCCACCGGTGGGAACACCCCCACTATCTCCGACACCTCTCCCTCCTAGCCCGATATTTTTTCCACCTCCAACTCCACTGGCACCATTCGGCTCTCCACCTCCACCGTCACCAATCGGCTCTCCTCCACTATCTCCGACACCTCTCCCTCCTAGTCCGATTTTATTTCCACCTCCACCTCCACCGTCACCAACCGTTTCTCCTCCTCCAGCATCCTGTCCATCGGGATATAGCAGGGGTCAAAATTCGGGACATTGCTTCCAGCTTGTGAAGCAGCATGCAACCTGGAGCAATGCCGAGAAATATTGCGCACAACATGGGGGTCACTTGGCAGCAGTGACGGATTTTAACGAACTCAAGGACATCGGCGACTTTTGCAGCCAGGCTCCCCCGAATCAAGGTAAGCACGTAGACTGTCTCGTTCGATATTTCTAACAGGAATTATCCTCTTGCAGCATTGGTGGATCCTTATAGTCCTAAAGGTCAAGGATGTTATCTGGGAGGCCAGAAAGCGAACGCCTCCTGGATCTGGCCGAGTTCTCCATGCATCAACTTCAACAGCAGTTACTGGAACTTCTTGGAGCCGAATAACTTGTATGGAAACGAAAACTGCACGTCCATAAAGTATGAGCCCCCAATCTTGCGAGCCTCGGCTTCTTCACTAGCATACATGCTCAACGATCTATTCTGCGAACACGAGCTTCCGTTCGTATGCGCACCAACAAGATGCTGAGCCCGAGACTAAAAAGTTACGTTTTATATAAAATACAGCCCGGCCAAGTCCTCCCAGGTAAACAGAAAGAACACAATCGAAGCGTTTTAACTGCTTTCATCTTTTGCAGCATTGGCAGCAACATCACCAGCAGCAGCAGTAGCACGCAGCGCTTTTCTCAAGCCGAGCACTATAAACAGATTCGTGACTGTAAGGAAGGATTCGGCACCGCCGTGAAGCCAATCAACGTTCGAGAGAGATGTGCCGTAGTGAACTTTGGCTGCATAGCAACACACAGAGTTCGTCATCAAATCGTGGATATAAGGCTTTCGCATTTGCGAGCGTACCATAGATGCCAGCAGGAACTGTGGTAGCACAGAAGCGGTTCCAAAGACGTACATATGTTGCAAGTTAGTTAGATCCACAACCAAAACAAGACGAGAAGACTTACTTGTAGCTGCGACGAATGCGAGTAGAAAGTAGAAGCCAAAGAGGGTGAGCTGGGGCGCAGTCTTGGACTTGGTAAGGTGATAGAGGAAGCCGAGATACGGGAAGAGCGATGCAGCAAACAGCTGAGACGCCAGGCTCTGTGAATTGACGCCACCGGGAGACCAAGGATCCACCACAGTCGCAGCAGTAGCAGCGACACTAGAGGCCGCGAGCTCCACCAATTCAGTAGCACCTGTTGCTGCTGTCAATCTTCCGGGCCTGCGATTGCGAAGACGGCCATTGGGATGCAAACCCGTTGTCGCTGGAGGAGGAGCTCCCGTGAATGCTATCACCACCATCGTCCTAAACCAGATAGGTAAGTAGAGACTGACTGTCTCCCCTCTACACCACTTCCAAAGAATGACCGCCCTTGTGCTCCGGTCTCGGCATTGCTTCCAGGGCCAAGGATTTCTTCACGTCCATATCCGACATGCTCTTTTGCCTGCGCTGCACGTCCAGGCCACAGCTGGTCTTGGACGCCGGAACCTCCTTGAACTGAAACTCGGACGATCCAAAACTCTGGCGCTTGTCACCTCGGTCGTCGCACATTGCGAGCTCTTCGAGTGATGGCCGGCCACAGAAGCGCATACCGGGCTTCTGCTTGTATCTGTCTCTCAGCTCTAGCACTGCCTGCTCGTGCTGTCTCCGGAGTTGCCTCAGCTCCTGCTCTTGCTTGTGTGCCAGCACCGCCATCTCCCACTCAAGTGGATCGTCAATCCCAGCACTAGAGCCTTCTTCCTCGCATGATGACCCCTCCTCTGGAACAGCACCGGCATGCTCGGGTCTCTTGTCTGGAACTGGCGTCGAATGGAAGTCCCACAACTTTGCTGTTTCCTGATTCTCTCTCGGAGTCGCGTGAGATCTCATTGGCAACGACTGATACGTAAACTCCTCGAATCGTCCGTGCATTGTTCCCTCCAAGTTCTGTGGTGAAAGGCTCTCGACTTCGGAGTTTCTGGAAGATACTGTCTCGCAAGTGTCGATATCGTCGGTATCGTGAAGGATGGTGTCTTCTCTGTGTTCTTCAAACGAAGCCCCGGGTCTCCAGTGAGGGACCAGCAGCACTATCTCCGCATCGATCATATCAGCGATGGTCGTGACATCCTGGTCGGAGAGGTCTAGCTCGGCTACCATTTCACTTGCCACGCATAGTGCAGTGTCAGCTTCTACGTCGAAGGGGAAATGAATGTTTCGAATGCAGCCTGCGATGGAAAGATTAAAGAAGCCACTTTGAGCAGAGAAGCATACCTTCCTGGTCCGCAATCCGGAGTTTTAAAAAGATTGTGTCGTCGTTTCTTCGCCTGACTCTTACTCTGAAGTCTCTGCTGCGCCGTGTCAACTCGTGGTGATTGTGATGTGCACCTCTAGGTGCCAGGTCATAAGCCATAGCTCCAGCGTGAATAGTGGACAGCGAGTCGTCGCCATTCTCTTCGAGAATTACTTCCAGCTCGTCCATGCTGTTGTGAGGCTCGTGAACGACCCCCCTTTCCGCTGTATGGCACTGAAGAAATGGATCCATGAGCAGCTCTCTTGCTGGAAGCCTCCTACATGCTTTGGCTAGGCACTGCTCCACAAAAGCCCGCATTTGAGGATCCTGAACTTTGTTCAGCGCAGCGGGCTTCTTTCCCTGTCACAAGGAGTCACCAGGGAATTAGTAACCGGTCGGGAAACTCTAAGATTGAGCTCACCGATGTAACCTTCTTGTAGATTTGGGCCGCATTCATGCACTCGCTGTAAGGATACTCGAAGGTGACCATCTCCAGGAGGCACATACCAAACGAGTAGATGTCGACAAGTTCATTGTAATCCTCCTCGTACAGCTCAGGAGCCATGAACTCCGGCGTTCCTACACAGTGCATGCTCTGTGAATATCTCAGAATTCCAGCAACCTCTTCTTGTGCTGCTTGAGCTTACCAATCACGCTATGAGCACCGTGTGCTTGCCGCAAAATCCCAGCAAGTCCAAGGTCTCCAATCTTCACTTCGCCGTGGTTTCCATTCACAAAGATGTTGTCACACTTGAGGTCGCGGTGTATGATCGGTGGATCATGGCTGTGCAGATAGAGAAGCCCCCGCAGAATCTGCCTTGCCCAGTGCTTGACAGCCTTCAAATCAACATGCTTGTGTTTCCTACGGTACCTGCTCTGAGAGAAAGAAAAATTGATCAAGCATCACACTTGTTTTGAGCACAGAGAAGAAACAAAACTTACTGCCTCAAGTTCCCCGACGTGAATATCTCGGTGATGAAATTCACGTTGTTGTTCTTGGTATCCACCCACGAGTTGTAAAACTTGATGATGTTCTTGTGCTTGAGCGATTTGAGCAAGTGTACCTCCGAGTATAGGCGCTCCAAATCCTCGGGACTCCTGAGCACATCGTGGAGCTTCACTTGATTCCAGGCAACTTCGATCCCATCGATCTCATCGAAAGCCTTGTATCTGTCACGATTGACAAGTTAAAGCCAAGGAAGCGCAAGAGAAGACAACTTACACAGTCTTGAAAGCCCCTTTGCCGAGTAGCTCCTTGTACTGCGCGGGCATGAAGCGTTAGATTACTCTTTTATCATCATCGCATCGCTAAAGCAAGCACATACCCGGCCATAGCGACCAGTTGGATCGACTTCCACGAATTCTGCCTCATCCTCACTGCCTAGATCCAGCTGAGAGCTCATTCTAGAAGCAAGAAATCTGGATCTCGATCGATTCTCACACTGATGGAGCTGCGCCTCCGCCTGGCAGCCGTCGCCGGTGCGCATTGGATGGATCCGTGGAGCTAGAAGATCACGCTACCCTCCATTGCCCGACTACTTAGGTCGAGGAGCTAGCTAGGTTTACCCACCCAACACACACCCAACCCACACACACTCTCCACACATCACACACGCACGAGTTACTCCTAATTAAAATTCTATTAACACATAAATGGTTTAAACGCCGTGGATCTGGGTTAAGCTTGAAAAGCATCTTTCCGCCATACAGCGCCAAGGAGCTAGCTAGTGAAATGGTGGAGCGCGAGAGTGCTAGGGCAGGGGCTGGGAATGGAGGCTCTGGCGCCGCGGGCGCTGCTGCTAGCCGCCGCTCCTCGATCCAATGCCAGAATCTCCATCGCCTCCCGGCGGCCGTGCCACAGGAGGATAGTGTGCTGCAGCCACAAGCGGGTGAATTCCGCCACGGTGAGCCTGGAATGGCTGACATCGCTGGTTTCTGGAAGAGGGCGCGGCGAGACTGCTATTCCGACTGCCCAGGTGAGGCTCGAGGACTTGACCAAGCTGCTCCAAGGCTCGCTCTTCTTGCTGCTGTTCAAGTGGATGGGAGAATGCGGCCCTGTGTATCGACTCACTGGAGGGCCGATTAACTTCATCGTGCTCAGCGATCCCGCCGCTGCCAAGTACGTGCTAAAGAACTATGGGAAGTACGCCAAAGGCCTTGTTTCCGAGGTGGCCGAGTTTCTCTTTGGCTCTGGATTCGCGACTGCTGAGGGTCAGATATGGATGGTGAGGTTTTTTTAGCGACTAGCCAACTTCTACTAGAAGTGCTCATGATCGTTCTCTCCTTGCAGACTCGCCGAAGAGCGGTGGTTCCATCTCTTCATCGTAACTTCTTATCCACAATGGTGGATGGGGTCTTTTGCAAGTGCTCCGAGCGGCTTATTGACAAGCTTGACAAGGTCGCGCAGACAGGAGAGGCAGTGAACATGGAGGCTCAATTCTCTCAGTTGACACTGGACGTGATTGGCTTGTCGGTCTTTAACTACGATTTTGATGCGCTGACGACCGATAGCCCTGTGATCCAGGCTGTTTACACGGCTCTCAAGGAAACGGAATCTCGTGCTACAGACTTTGTTCAGTACTGGAAGGTACTCGGTGTAGAAAGATGTCGTGCACTCTTACCATTTGCGTGCAATGCAGGTGCCTTTGCTTTGTCAAATTGATCCGAGACAGCGAAAGGCCGCCAAGGCGGTTTCTCTCATTCGAAACACTGTTGAGGATTTAGTTGAAAAGTGCAAGAAGATTGTTGACACTGAAGGGGAGTGTTTGGAGGGCGAGGAGTACGTGAACAAGTCCGATCCAAGTGTTCTTCGGTTTCTCTTGGCAAGTCGTGAAGAGGTACGTCACGCAACGGTTTTTCTTCACAAAAAAATACTCTTTCCTTCTGATGTAGGTGTCAAGCCAGCAGTTAAGAGACGATCTTCTGTCAATGCTAGTTGCGGGACATGAAACCACAGGTTCCGTTTTAACTTGGACAGTATATCTCCTAAGTAAAGTGAGCAAGTAGCCTCTTCTATCGTCATTATGTTTAAGTGTGGATTTTCTTATTTTCTTTGTTTTTTTTGTTTTTTTTTTTTTGCTAGAATCCTTTGGTGCTTGCCAAAGTGCAAGAGGAGCTGGACACTGTCTTGAACGGTCGTAAGCCCACAGTCGCAGACACGAGAGAGCTCAAATACCTTACACGTTGTATCAACGAGTCCATGCGTTTGTATCCTCATCCTCCTGTATGTCTGCGTAGTAGACACGGTCTTGTTACTAATTTTCTTCTTGCGCAGGTGCTCATTAGAAGAGCTCAAGAACAGGATACACTGCCTGGCGGATATAAACTGGAACGCGGCCAGAATGTCATGATATCTGTGTATAACATACATCATTCACCAGCTGTAAGCTTCAAATCGCATGTTGAATGTTTCCTGATATTCATAATCACACGCAGCTCTGGGAGCGAGCAGAAGATTTTGTTCCAGAAAGGTTCGATCCAGATGGTCCCATCCCGAACGAATCGAACACAGACTTCAGGTGCGGCTAGTAATTTTATTATGGAGCTCTGCTCACTTCGAAAGTTACTCGATTGGCAGATACATCCCATTCAGCGGAGGGGCTCGAAAGTGTGTTGGAGACCAGTTTGCAATGCTGGAAGCACTTGTCACACTAGCAATGCTGCTCCAACGTTTTGAGCTCGAGCTGGTTCCTGGTCAAGATATTGGGATGACGACGGGTGCAACAATACATACGACTAAGGTAAGAGTACGTATACAGTGGAGGAGACCATTGACAGGTCTTTGTTGTGCGTTGTAGGGTCTCTTCATGACGGTAAAGCGACGATGAGAGTAACAGTTTTCTAGAAAAGAAGAAATTTAATCCGCGGATACAATAATAATCAACGATGAGAGTCATGGCCGTTCCTTTCAAGGTGGGCTTGTTCTCATCTCGAGCCGTATGTTTCTTCAAGTGCTGTTTCCGTAGAGCTAGGAAGGAATCTTCTATTTCCTGTAAGGACAAAGGTGGAAAAGCTGGCAGTCTGGACAAACGGCCAGCTGAAGAGGCGAAGTGAAGGACAAGTATACCATCTTTGCCAGAATCGCCAGGAACTAGAGGCCTCAATTCCACCTCTCCATCAGAGAATGAAATGCCTGTGGGAACTCAGGAAGAAGGCGTCCTTTTCTTAGGGGGGTAGCCATCTGCTGGCATAAGTATGGTATGAAGTAGCAGAAGCAAGTAGCATCGAGCGCAAGCAGCAGCGGCAGCAAATTCATGGCTCGTCAGAAGCACAACGGATTACACCGCCACGATCAGCCGACCCTGCAAAACTTACTGGGAAGTGCGACGCCATATAGCCATGCTGGAAGTGAGTACAGCGAGAAGAACGACAAGCTCTACGGCCCGGGCCTGGTATTTGAAGATCTCTTGTACAGTGTGAGCAAGAAAGTGAAGAAAGAAGGCAAGTCGGTGGTGACTTCAGTGGATTTGCTGCATAACATCTCGGGCGAGGCACTCAAAGGCCATGTCACTGCTGTTCTCGGGCCGAGTGGAGCTGGGAAGTCGACTTTCCTGGACGCTCTAGCAGGCAGGATTTGCAAAGGAAGCCTGCGAGGCCGAGTGACGGTGGATGGCAGGGCAGTGAGTACAAGCATGATGAAGAGAATATCTTCATACGTGATGCAGGACGATCAGCTGTTTCCCATGCTCACAGTGTACGAGACGTTTCTTTTTGCGGCTAACGTTCGGCTTCCCAGTGCGTTCACTCCGGAGGAGAAGAAGGCGCGTGTCGAAGAACTGATCACGCAACTTGGCTTGGAGGTGAGTTGTTTAAGCTAAACGTGTACGCTTAGACTTACATGTGATTGTTTTCTCCTGTAGCATGCAGCTGATACGTACATAGGCAACGAAGGAGTGAGGGGTGTCTCCGGCGGAGAAAGAAGGAGAGTGTCAATTGGCGTGGATATCATCCACGGGCCATCTCTCCTCTTCCTTGACGAGCCAACTTCGGGATTGGATTCCACGAGTGCATTCGTTGTGGTGGAACGTCTGAGGGACATTGCGCAGCGGGGAAGCACAGTTATTCTGACCATTCACCAGCCGTCCTACCGCATTCAGCAGTTGCTCAATCGGCTCATTGTTCTTGCGAGGTAGGCATGTTTAAACTCTAGCTAGCTCTTATTACAGCTTTGAGTGGATCTGCTTCTCAGGGGGAAACTGATCTACTTAGGAAAGCCTGATGCGCTCGAGGACCACCTTGCAGGCCTTGGACGGCCTGTTCCCGACGGGGAGAATGCACTGGAGAACCTCCTGGACGTTATCAAAGAGTATGACGAGTCGGACTTGGGTTTGGAACCTCTGGTGCAGTTCCAGAGGGATGGCGTTCGACCGGATGGGCTTGGAGCAGAAGCGACGCCACTGCCATCCAAGAACAGGAACAGGAATTACTACCAAGTCGACGCCGAAGATGACAATGACTTCGACCGCTCCCTTCCAAAGAGCATGGCCATGACTCCCTTGCACAACGATCCCAGGCTTGCGGCTCAGTTTTACAGGGAGTTCTCCGCGTGGCTGTACAACGAAGCCATTGACACGTTAAGACGGACTCCGGCGAGGACACCGGCAAGAGCTTTACGGGGGCCAACACTCTCTGCATGGAGGACGCCTATAGTGGCACCCGAGAAGCAACAGCGGCAGCAGCAGCAGCCAGTGGACGTTTCGGTGTCTTGCACCGTTGCTCTGGATGACCGCTTCCAGCCGGCCCACGCGCCATACTCGGATTTCAGCACCGATGACGAGGAGGAGTCGGAGGAGTGGAGGCACAAGTTTGCAAACCCATGGTCGAGAGAGCTGGTGGTTCTCATGTGGAGGAACTACAAGAACGTGTACAGGACACCCGAGCTCTTCCTCTCCCGCGAGCTGGTGATTGTGGTGATGAGCGCAATGCTGGCGACACTCTTCAAGCGGCCAAAGGACACTCTGGACGGCGTGAACGAGCTCATGAACTTCTACATCTTCGCGGTGTGCCTGCTCTTCTTCTCCTCCAACGATGCCGTGCCCACCTTCATCCAGGAGCGATTCATCTTCATCCGGGAGGCGTCGCACAACGCGTACAGGGCCTCCTCGTACGTGATCGCCAACCTCATCGTCAACCTCCCCTTCCTGGCCATCCAGGCGCTCACGTTCGTGGTGATCACCTGGTGGACTCTCCGCCTCCACGGCAGCGTCTTCACCATCTGGCTCATCCTCTTCGCGTCGCTCATCACAACAAACTCGTTCGTCATGTTCGTCAGCGCCGTGGTTCCAAACTACATCATGGGCTACGCGGTCGTCATCGCCATCACCGCGCTCTTCTTCCTCAACTGCGGCTACTTCCTCAAGCGCTCCCAGATCCCCGGGGTGTGGCTGCCGCTGCACTACATCTCCACCATCAAGTATCCCTTCGAGGCGCTGCTCGTCAACCAGTTTGACAATGGCTACCACGCGTGCTACGCGAATGGGCCCGTGTTCGAGAAGCCGGGGCCGCTGGGCAAGGTTCACACAAGCGTAACGTCCAACTCGTCGTGCACGGTGGATGGAACCGACGTCCTCAAGACCATGGACATGGGTGGCGCGCGAATCGGGGTGGACGTTTTGGTCCTGCTGGCCTGGGGGGTGTTTTACAGGCTGCTCTTCTACGTCATCATCAGGTTCTACTCCAAGAACCAGCGGCATTAGATCTCTTCTCTATGATATTTCGATAAAGCTCTAGCGATCATAAGATCACTAATAAGTACTAGCGCAATAAAGACTAAGTTTCGGATCATCCTACGTGGCGGCTTCCTGGCGTGTGATTCGTGCTTGGCCTATCCGCGTTCTATCCACACCATCCCTGGGCTTGGAGGTGAATCCACACACACCATCACTCACTAGTGCTCTTGAGTTTCAAGGGCGCGATTGCTAGCACAGCAAAGATGCAGGCTCTGGCAGCAATGCAGGCGTCTCCAATGTCGAGCGTGCGCTCCACCATCAGCAGCATCGCCAGCAGCAGTGCTAGCAGTGGGAGCAGCAGCTTCTTCCAAGGTCAGTCCAAGATGACTGTCTCCATGGCGGGTGCGCGAGTGAGCATGATGGCGACGGCGGACAAGGCAGCAGCACCAGCGCCGGCGGGATTCACCCCGCCAGAGCTCAAGCCCGACACTCCATCACCGATCTTCGGCGGCAGCACGGGCGGGCTGCTGCGCAAGGCACAGGTGGAGGAGTTTTATGTGATCACCTGGGAATCGGGCAAGGAGCAGATCTTCGAGATGCCCACGGGCGGCGCCGCCATCATGAGATCCGGGCCCAATCTCCTCAAGCTCGCGCGCAAGGAGCAGTGCCTGGCGCTGGGCACGCAGCTGCGCTCCAAGTTCAAGATCAACTATCAGTTCTACAGGGTGTTTCCAAACGGCGAGGTGCAGTACTTGCATCCCAAGGACGGAGTGTACCCCGAGAAGGTGAACCCCGGGCGGAAGGGCGTGGGCGTCAATCTCAGGTCCATTGGCAAGAACTGCAACCCGGTGGATCTCAAGTTCACTGGCAAGGCCGCCTACGACGTCTAAGATCTCATTTCTAGTTCTCCGTGTAAACCATGAAACTTTAAAAGCAGTCCATGGGCCTTGCATCTCTCACCTTTGAGTAAATGGATCTCGATCGAACTGTGTAAATCTATCTTCTCTTCGTTCCATCTTTTCTTCATTTTTTAAGTAATGTTTATGATAACAAAGAACGCAAGTTTGAAAAGCTTGTACTGCATGTGGTGGTGTTCTCAGGTATGAAAAGTTTGTTCACCTCAGTATCTACTGCAGCTAGGTAGACGTTTCAGTCTTGCCTTTGTCCATTTGAACCTACATATAAACATACACTTTAAATCATATTGAAAACTATGGTGTATGATTCTTCATATCCTTTCATCTCTTCTTGTACAAGATTCTTGTGTAGAATCACATATGTTACATATGAAAACTTTTTAAATCATGAATTACCTTTATGTTGCTAGTAATGTTTATATGCTTATGTATACATAGGAAATAAATGGGGAAAATCATTCTTACACTGCCGCAAACATGGACACAAGGAAAACCATATGGTATGTATATGTTGTAACTGAGAATGTATGTTTACAACAACAAAAAAAAAACAATACCTTATACAAAATCTACTACAACACTGTTATTTTAGAGCTTTTGGAAGATTTACACCTCCCATTCCCCATTAACCTCAAAATATTAGAGGTGGGGATTCCACAATTTTTTTCATTTCTAAAGATGGAAGTATACCTTATGGTTACTAAAAGAAATTATATTTTGAACATCAAAGACAGATAAACATTTTTATGAAGTAGAAGAAGCTGGGCTATGGATTAACACTCACATGTTGTTGGGCCTCAAGTGTTCATGAGAAAGGTAAAGAAGGGGTCACAATCGTCGTGTCTCAGGTCCAACGCCTGGGGAAGAAGTTGACGAGCGTTTCATCTCCTTGATATATATACGCTCGTGGCAGCAGCCTTGAGTCGACGTGGCAGATTGGCTGGCAGTTTAGGGCAGCGCAAAATGAAGCGCAGGAGGGAGGAGGAGAATGGAGGAGGAGGTGAGATCGACGAGGCGCTCCTGGCGGCACTCGAGTCGTCGTCGAGCGGCGCGGGCGCAGGAGGAGGAGGTGGGGCGGCGGTGGAGCTGCTGGACGTCAAGGGCGTCAAGAAGATGGTGCTGGCGTTTGAGCGCAAGCTGCGGGACAACATCGAGGCCCGGATGAAGTACGTGGATCAGCCCGACAGGTTTGTGGAGTCGGAGGTGGATCTGGACGAGGAGCTCAAGAAGATGCACGCATTGGCAGCCAGCCCCGATTTGTATCCGGAGCTCGTCCGGCTCAAGGTAGTGGGATCCATCGTGAGCCTCCTCGGCCACGAAAACACCGATATCTCCACCGACGTTGTCAATCTCCTCAACGAGCTCACGGACGGGGACGTGATCGGCGACAACGAGCCGGCGGGCCTCCTCGTGGACGAGCTCGTCTCCAGCAATGCGCTGGAGCTGCTCGTCCAGAACTTGTCGCGGCTGGACGAGGCCGACCCGGACGAAGCGGCCGCGGTGTTTAACTCGCTCTCCATCGTCGAGAACCTGATCGAGGTGAGGCCGGCGGTGGTGGAGCTCGTGTGCGAGAGGAGCAAGCTCCTCAAGTGGCTCCTCACCAGGATCAAGGTGAAGGAGTTTGACAGCAACAAGCTGTACGCGAGCGAGATCCTGGCTATACTGCTGCAGTCGAGCGCCGCCAACCAGCTCCGGCTGGGACAACTCAACGGTGTGGACACTTTGCTCCAGAGTGTGGCGCTCTACAAGTCGAGGGATCCCAAGAGCAGCGAGGAGGAGGAGATGCTGGAGAACCTGTACGATTGCCTGTGTAGCGTTGTGATGCATCCGGACAACAAGGACAAGTTTGTCAAGGCCGAGGGTGTGGAGCTCATGGTCATTATCATGAAGCAGAAGAAGAAGCTGGCCTACGGATCAGCGCTCAAGGCTCTCGACTTCTCACTCACCAAGTGCTCCGATGCCTGCGAGAGGTTTGTGGACGTGTTGGGCCTCAAGAGCTTGTTCCCGGCATTCATGGGAAAGGTAAAAAAGTGGCTACGATTACAAGGTAACAATTCGGTCTTGCGTTTCAGGTCCCAAAGAAGTCTGGGGAAGAAGTGGATGAGCGTTTGATATCCTTGATATACTCCTTGTTCGGTAAAACGTCTTTCATTTTGTTGCCTTTTTATAAGTTTGTGTTTTTGTTGCAGCTGGGCTGACCAAGGACGCCAGCAAGGAACGGCTGCTGAGCAAGTTCGAAGAGAATGAATACGAGAAGATCGATCGGCTCATGGAATTCTTTGTCAAGTTAGCAGCAGCAGTCATGGTGTAGATTCTTCTAACTTGAGCTCTGTTTTGCAGGTACCACAACCGGGTGAAGGCGGAGTCGAAGAAGCTAGATGCGGAGAGCTTTGAGGAGGTACTTCTCTTGTTTCTTCACTGGTACTGATTTTCCTGCGGGATCTGCAGCTGGACGAGGACGACAAGTACTTGAAAAGACTAGACGCCGGGCTTTTCACGCTGCAGGTACACGTGACTCTAGAAAACCTGACAACACTTTGTGTATTGCTTGCAGCTACTTGCGTTGATTCTCGCGCACATATGGCTCTCCAAGTACGTAGATTTTTGTTCTTCTCAACTGTTGATCTCCTTCCTTTGTTTGTAGGCTCCCGGGCGTGCAAAGTCGCATCGACCTTTTACTGAAGCAGCAGCGGCTGTCTAGAGAAGACGTCAAATCTGTATTGCAGGTAGAGTCCACTGCTATTTTATGTGTCACTGACGTCTAGGCAATTACAGGAGTATCGTGACAATGTGGACGATGAAGGGGGTAAGGCTAGTGTCGAAGCCTTTATAAGTGCAATGTGATCGGGAAAAGACCCTTTTCGGGGATGACCATCTGGGACAGGGGCCATGCTCTCGACAGCATTGAAGAAGATATGATCAGCAGCTATGGAAGATATCTCTCTACTCCCTGCTTGTGTCGACCCATGATGAACTGTTTTGCGACAAATTTTGGTGTTCGCTGCTAAAGGTTTCTTTGCGATCTCACTCGCTTCAAGTTCGCGTTTACGAAGTGGCGTGTGGCTTCAGATCTGGTGAGGGCACCATATTTGCCTACTGAGATTACAAAGACTTCAATATATTATGTTTTACATCTTGTCGTGCCCAACTAAGAAGAATAAGATTGAATCCAGCACATCAAAGAGAAGAGCCTTGTGTCTAACAGGTAAAGCACGATGGTGCTTTACCTGTGTTTGATCAGTGTTTGATTATGCTGCTCTTTGTTTGTGGAGTACTCAGTTTGTCACCTTTCCAGCATCAAGTTCTACACGGGATTGGTCCCACTTGTCCTCAATGCCTTCGGAAGTTTTGCAGGAAAAAGACTTGTTTTCAGGGGAGCCTTGGGTTGTTGCATAGACATTCTGTACTGGAGGAAGATGAATACTGTGATGTTATTCTCAAGAAGTTTGACAAGACCAGTTGCTGCAGTGAAAAAGAATGCTCAGGAATGCAGATTGGACATGCATAGATGGCATATATGCAAGACAACTGCTTACAAATAATTACTTGATCAGTTAGTCTTCTTTGAGCTGATGTGAAATTTTAAGTGGGTTCAAATTACAACCACCGCTTAATATGACAAATGTGAAAATGAACTTGAGATTCTCATGGTTTCTGAATGTGTATGATTTTATTCATAGTATATTCTCTTGAATTTTGCAAGTTCAAAATCCAATGTGTGTAATATACAAAAATGGATAGAGACCGTCTATTTACTAAAATTAGGTTATTTATCTATCTATCTCTCTCTCCCTCTTTTTCTCTCTCTCTATATGTGTGAGTATGGGATCCAAGTGTACAATTATAATCTTGTATTAGCATAATGGGATTTTGATAGCCATTAGATTTTTCAATTCAAACCACTTATTTTTGTATATAAACAGGGTTTCTTTAATGCATATTTTTGTATTCCATACACTTATATAATGGAGATGAGGGGCAACTCTAATCACCTTTGTAGATTTATGATTTTAGTTTTGATTTAACTTTTACATTGTCTAAATATCTTTTATATTTATAACTTTTCCCATTTATTCTCTTTTGTTTTTCTTCCTTTAGTTCATCTTCAAAATCAATAAAGTGTCTTACACTAACCAAAAAGACCATTCCCCTTCTTTTTCACCATTACATTCTTTGGGATAGGCCAACACAAGCCTTAAGGTACTCTCCCCACCTTTTGCAACTATGGTGCCTCAACCATATAGATAGGGTGAGGTTTTGATAAGATCATATTAGTTCTTTGAAATTTTCCCTTTATTATCCTATAAAAATTTATAAAACCTTTTAAAGTCTAAGAAATTATTGATTTGGGCTTTCACCCCTCGAACTTGGACTTAGTCTCAAACTTGAACTCGGACTTAGTTTTGGTCTCAGTCTTGGTCTCAGACTCAACATTTTTCATATACTAATTCTTCTTTTGTCCTTTTCTAAAGATTTATTTATCGATCACTTCATACTCATTCCTCAAGCACTTCTTTGAGAGTTCTTTTCCCACTCTCAACTTTCCAAGTAAAAACTTTGGTTCAAATGTATTATATTTGTTCAGCTTTCACTTTGGCCACTACTATATAGCATACTTTTGGCTGTATTTTAGAACGTAAAGTTACAAAGAACAAGAAGAAGAAAAAAGAAATAAAAGTACTTAAACCAACTAAACCTAAGAAACTAGAACTATTTTGCAATATAACCAAATTTTATGTTGGAGCAAACTTATTAGCAAGAGAAGCTTGCTAATATAGATAGATTTGATATCAATAGTTTATCCTACCCTAGCTGCTTAAAATGTATAAAGATAACTCTTTTGTCCCCTTTAATCTAATTAAAAAAGAGGTAATTATTTGATAAAAGAACTCTACTATTTTATCCCTATTTATCCCCTAAAATTCAAAAGATCCACAGTGATAGTATATTATGGTTTAATGACAAAGAAGTCTTAGAGGTCAATAGGACTTAATAGACAAGCCTTTAAACCCCAACTCAATAACAATGCTAGCAATCACTACCATGAATAGATAGGGATTCAGTAGAGATCAAATAAAAGATTACCAACTAACACATCCAAACTAGACATAAATGTAAACTTTTAAATTTGGACTTCTTGATAGGTCATTCAGCCCAAAAACCCTAAATATCCCAAAACCCTAGAAAAATGAATTCACTTTTATTTATGAGCTCTTTCCCTTTGTATTTGAACCCTTATGGAAATAATTGTTTTGGTTATTTACAATAGAAAAAGAGTGATATAACTTAGTAGAAGCAAAATTAATATCTCATGTGGTTGATTACTATCTCTACTATATATTTGGAACCCCTTATAATCTACCCCTTGCCCCATATAAAAGCTCATTTTATATTTTCAACTAAATAATCTCTAGGACAAGTTTGAAAATGGAATGGTGTTAAATTTCAAATTGGAATATAGGAACACTACTATAACTTTACATTAACATCTTTGGTAGATTTAGGCATATTCTATAAATAGTTAATGGGACTAAAATAGAACCAACATACAAAATATGATAGTGAGAGTGTTTGGCTATATGGCAATGTTTAATTTAACTGACTTAAGCCTCCAATTTTGGGTTGCCACATCTACCACCTCAACAAGCTTGCCACTCATCCATCTCATCAAAAAGCACTTACCAGCCTAATACTAGGCTCACCTATTTTAGGTAGGAACAAGCTTACCCTACCTTTGAACTAACTTATTTTCTGGGGCAAGAGGAGGTGATGCTGCAAGTGAAGGCTACAAGAGAATACAAGTTTATAGGTATATGAAATTTAAAATTTAAAATTTAAAGCCTTCAAATAAATTTCATATGTTCTAATAGATGCTTATATGAAGCTGTTGGTTTTACTTCCTTTTGCTATAGAAATGGATAAGGACTAAAGACAAACTGAGACTAGGTTTCTGAATTCACCAAAATGTACTAATACTCCAGTGAAGAATAGGTGGCATTGACATTTAGTTTTGTGTAAACCAGGAGTGTTGCACTCAATTGTTGTGCTGTTTTGCAAACGGTATAGGCAGTGGATATACTTAGAATATTTTTGAATATTTTAGGATATTCTACCATCTAACTGTTATTAATGTTTATAATCTATAAACTTTCTTAAACACTTCCTGATATTCAATAAGATTAATCTTGTATTTATATGTTATAAACTTCCATTTGATTAATTAGATGCATGCAACGCACAGCAAAAAATTATTATTATTATTATTCTGGTCACTCATTAATCTTTGATACTGCGTGGACCACTGCTCTTATGAACAGTAGGTAAGAAGCTGGAACGCACTCCAATCTGCATGTGTGTAGATACTTTGCGTACATATAATTGCATAACCGTAGTACCAGCTGGCTACCTTTGAATGATTATATGAATCTGTTAGAACAAAAATCATGAAAATGATATAATATTTATGCATATGAGCTGTGTGAGATGTGTAAATTATGAAGGTGGAGCTTGAGTTAGCGCGACTTTCTTATGAGCAGTCACCAATACTTTGGCTGGCTGCCGGGCTTGGTGTCAATGAATTCTTTGCTCATAAGTTCTCGCAGCTTGTCTACCTTTGGGGATCCATCGTTCTTGGGGTCAATACCGACGATCTTCCGGTTGAGCAGTTCTTTTTGTCAGTCGCTCTGCTTGTGATTAGGTACTTTAGAATACATGTTCTTCCGAAGCCCTCTCCAGAAGACTTGTGGAGCTACAGTATCCTCGCAGTATTCGGCTTGATACTTGACGTGTTTAGTATGGCGGTGGGTTGCTCCGGCCTTGCTTTGATGTCAAATGAGTTCAGCCTCTCGATCTTTCTACTGGTGTTCTACTCTTTCTCCTTGCTCGAGACGTTAATCTATTTCCTGGCGAGGGTATCTTGTTTTGCACGAAAGTATTCTATCTGAGGAAACTCTACAAGCTCTTGCATGAACAGCAGGTAAGCAACGAGCAAGATGCTGAGAATCAGGAATGCAATGGTAATGGCCCAGCAACAGTGCCAGTTCATGACAAGTTCAATGTTCAGCTCCTGAATGCTGTTGCCTTCCTTGAGATTTACAGCATGCACCATGAGAAGCCCGCTTACTATGATGCTTTGGACAAAGAACAAGTGTGCGTTCGCAACATTATGGTTTCATCAGAGGGTGGCAAGAAGCGCTGGTCCTTGCCAGCGCTTAGTGGATCTTCCACTCTACTGATTCGGAAGGGCATTCTGCACAATGTGGACTTGGACGAGGTCCTTGAGTTCATCTACAAACGCTACAACGACCCTGCAACTTGGCTACAGAATCTGAAGTACCGCTGCACAAAGTATGAAGTACCTGCACACAAGATTGGGGAGAATCCTACAACTTCAATTTCTTTCACAGGTCCTTGTGGTTTTTGTGTTCGTCACTGTGAACATTCTCTTTCTTCTCCACTGGATGACGAGTATGAAGAACGTATAAGTTATGTTTCACACAACAAGCCTCTGATCAAACGGATCTTCAATGAGCTCCTCACCTGGGAAAGCAGCCTTGACATCCGACGGTCCGCGGTGGCACTCTTGCTTTGCATCTGCGAAAACAAGGAGGCTGCTTCCGTGGTATCTCAAGCTGCTAAATCGGATGACCGACGACTCCAAGCACTTCAAAACGCCTTGCCTCCCAGTCCGGATAACGAGCTTAACAGGCTTCTGCAGAAACTAAATCTTTCAGAAAATGATCTCCAACAGGGTGAGACTCTGGACCTGAAGAACAAGGTCACAGAAACAAAACAAAAGTACATGATATAGATATGTGTATACATATGTGGCTTTTCTATTTCATTGTGAGATATGCCATTAGGAAAGAAGATAAAAGAATCCATAAATCCATATATATATATATATATATATCTAAAATGCTTCTCTTCCTTTGGTCCTTTAGTTCCAACTAGTATAATTGTGAGAATGCATAGTTTATTATGTTTTTATTCTAAAATGAATTTATCTATAAATAAATTAACTGTTAAAAATGAAGTTTTAATTGAATGAGATACTATAATAAACATATTTTCTTTGCAACATATGCCATACCTATATCTAGATCCTATACCACAAAATGTTTGAGGCTTGGTTGCTCAAAGAGTGTAGCTAAACCTTAAATTTAATCTAATATAGGAGGGGGATTAAAGTGAGTTTGGGAAATCCATGAAGTGATGGGTAACATTTTATTACTCATATAATAAATAGTTAAATTTAAATAAAACCAAGTAGAAATTAATATAATAAATAGAAATTTTGGCAAAGGAATTTAGCTAATCCAAAGGCAAAGGTGGTTGAGTAAATAAGGTAAACTGGAAAATTGGAAAAGGAAATTTTTTAGGTTATAAATAATATCTATTGATCACTTAATATAGTTCTTTTGTAAGCTCTTAAATTTAAATTTCTTAAAATGTCACTTAGCCCAATATTACTCAAACCCAAGAATGCATAATATATGAGTTCACATATAATAAAAGCCCATAGTTAAAGAATTTTATGCCATATGAATTCCTTTTATATTGAAGAAGATTAAATTTAGTTTTTTTCTATTAGAAATTATAGTAGTATTATACAATTTTCTCTTTGACTTAATTGCTTATTGGACTTATGTTATTTAATTTCTTGTTATATTTAGGATATGTTTTAACTTTTGAATAAAATTGTTAATTGAACCTAAACTAATCATTTCAACGTCAACTTTTATATTTAATGGATTATGTTAACTTCTTTTGACTCGAGCTTAGCTCTTGAGGTGAGCTCAAAAACCACCTAACCCTTTGTTTTTCCAACAACAAAATTTGTGAGTGTAAGTTTTGCAAAGATAGAGGATAATGTTGGTCCCTCTTCAAATCATGATCATACTGGAATGATCAGAAGTTCAGGTAAGGATTTTAATATGTTTTACTATCATGGTTATAATACTCCTTTTTTTGCAGATGATGAAGATAAACTCCTCTTAACTTTGTCGAAGGATCCAAAAGCTGCCAAAACTCTATCACCATTAATACAACCACTTTCAAGAATTGTAACATAACTAGTTATGTAGCTTTCAATATTTTCATAGGTGTTGGGCAGCAAGAGTTAGAGCTGTTTAAGCTTACTCCAGCCAAATAATAATAAAAAACAATATATTCAGTGTGTGAATATGGTAGTATATGTTCTAGAGAACATGCGTGCCATGTGGGTGGGAATACATGTTTTGGAGAGCATATAGAAGCCATGTAGGATGATAATGGTTTGGCAGTAACATTCTCATAAATAACAAATCTCAATCCAATGGCACGGCCGGATCACCTTAATGAGCAAGAGAGTTCAAGTAGGCACCACTCGCCCAGGAAACAGTCAGGAAGGCGAAAAACATTCCTCGCCAAGTTGGCGTCACTACCATAAGATCTCATCCACCTCCATGTGTAACTGTTAGTCACAATCACTCACATGTAAGAGATGGTTTCTCATTAATACATACGAAGAGCCGCAGTTTGGATCCATTTCATTTGCTGCTGACTGCCATCGCTTGGTGTCGTGGTGAATCTTGCAAGCATTTGCAAATGCCACCCATATCTGTGTCTCGGCCTGGAAAGGCATGGCGTCAAGAACATCCCAAGCGCACTCTAGATGCCCCGCGCGTCCAAAGCTGTCAACCACGCAGCAGTAGTGCTCTTGCCCGGGAAGAATCCCATAGTCCTGCTGCATGGATCTCAAGTAGTGGCAAACTCGCCAGAGTCCACCCAGCTGACTACATGCCGTGAGCAAGCTCACAAACGAGACCCCTCGCGGACAGAGGCCCTCGAGCGCCATGGATTGGAAGAGTGTAATTGTTTGTCCGGCAAGCCCCGCGTTGGCCAGAGCCGTGAGCATCGTGTTCCAGGACCACTCGTCTCGTTTCGGCATTATATCGAAGAAAAGCCGGGCTTGGCGGACGCTGCTCTGTGCGTGCGCTGCAATCAGCGTGTTCCAGGACACCACATTCGTCTCGGGCATTCTCTCAAACGCGGCCACTGCCTCGTCGACATGCCCTTGGTTAGCATTCACTGCGATCATGGAGTTCCAGGAGAGAGTGCTCCATTTTGGCATTCGATCAAAGACTTTCTTGGCTTGTTCTGTATGGCCATTGAGGCCAAAGGCTGCCACCATTGCATCGCACGACACAAGATCTCGATTGGGCATGGAGCAAAACATTTGTGTGGCGCGGTCGAGTGTCCCCGGGGATTGGGCGTAGCAAACCATCATCGACGTCCAAGTAACTGGATCCCATACGGGGATTTGAGAGAAGAGGTTCTCTACCTCTTGCGTCCCTCCGGCATGAGCGTAAGCCGTGATTACCGTGTTCCATGACACTCGGTCTCTTACAGGCATCGACTCAAACAGGATCTTGGATCTTGCGAGGTTACCACTGCGAGCTGCCGCGGCGATGAGGGAGTTCCATGACACAACGTCCGGCTCTGGGATGGCCTGGAACAGATCCATGGCTGCCTGGAGCTGCCCTCTTTGAGCATATCCAGCAAGCATCGTGTTCCAGGAGTTCACAATAGTTTCTGACATCCTGCTCATCACCTCGAGGGCGTTATCTATCATTCCAAGCTGGGTGTATGCAGTGATCATCGCGTTCCAAGACACCACATTTCTCTCCGGCATCCTTGTAAAGATTTGGCTCGCATCTTGGACATGCCCGGCTTGGGCATATGCGCAAAGAAGAGACGTCCAAGAGATTACATTGGTCTCTGGCATTTTCCCCAGAAAGTACTCTGCAGCATCTATATCCCCAGATTGTGCCAAGACCCCAACAATCATTGTCCAGGAAATCTCGCTGCGACATGGCATTACTTGAAACAGTGACTTTGCTAGCAAAACGTTCCCGCAATGGGCATATGCAGAAATAATCAGGTTCCAGGAGACAGCATTAGGCTTGTGAATCGAATTAAAGACGCGACGGGCCTCCTCCAGGCTCCCACATCGAGAATACATCTGGATCAAAAGATTGGAGAGATACGTATGCTGGTGTGGGTTAACGAGATGCCGCTGGATGCAGGCGTGAATGGCGCGCGCCTCGCTCAGATCCTTCGCCGATCTCACTAGTGTCACGTAAAACGTGCTCTTACAAGACCCTGTCATCCATTACACTGGAGCAAACCCAGGAAAATTTGCCAGAGAATGCCCGGAGTGGGCATCTGGAGACGCAAGCGTCCAGTTAAGAGCTGGTTTATCTTTGAAGAGATTGGCTTACGTGGCATCCGGCGGGCCAATGGCAATGAGCCCCTTATCCACAAGGGATCCAATTGGTGGCGGGAGAAAGAGAGGGCTTTCTCCAATCGATCCATCCATCCGAGAGCAATGGCGGCCACAGCGGCAATGGTGTCCTCGGCGGCGGCATTGGCATCGTCGCGGAGCGGCGTCCATGGCGCCAGCCTCGTCTTGGCCAAGGCGCCCCTCCCCAAGGCGGTGGCGGCGAGGCAAAGCCTGAGCTGCAGCTGCTCCATGGCGGACGAGGAGGAGCAAGGAGTGTCGAGGAGACTGGCCTTGGCGCTGGCGGCCGGAGCTCTTGTGGCCACCGGCAAGGTGTCCACTGCGAGTGCGGCTTATGGCGAGGCGGGTAAGCCGTTCTCCTCTTCCTTGCCATGGTTTTAGCTAGCAAGCTAATCCAATTGTCTCCTCGCTTTGCTCGAGCAGCCAATGTGTTTGGCTCGCCAAAGCAACAGTCGGGCTTCACCACCTTGACCGGCGATGGCTTCAAGCTGGACGTGCCCTCCAAGTGGAATCCCAGCAAAGAACTCGAGTTCCCTGGCACACTGCTGCGATACGAGGACAACTTCGACCAAAAATCCAACCTTGCAGTCATGGTCATCCCCACGGACAAGAAATCCATCACCGACTACGGATCGCCCGAGGACTTTCTCAGTGCTGTAAGTATCAATCATCTCATGTCGATTCACTTGATTTCTTGCTTTCTTTTGCAGTATAGCTATCTCCTCGGCAAGCAGGCCTATGCTGGCAAGACCGTCTCAGAGGTATAGTTCATCTCATCCATGTCCATGAATCGAGCTCAAAGTTTTTGCGTGAATCCTGGCTGGCAGGGAGGATTTGATCCCAACGCCGTGGCCACTGCCGCGGTGCTACAATCCAAGACAAAAGACATCAATGGGAAGAAGTACTACGATCTGGATGTACTGACCAGAACAGCCGACGGTGACGAGGGTGGCACGCACCAGCTGATCGTTGCGTCCATCAACAATGGCAAGCTCTACTTGCTCAAGGCACAAGCGGGCGACAAGAGGTGGTTCAAGGGCGCGCAGAAGTTCGTCAAGGGTGTTGCCGAATCCTTCAGCTTGGCTTAGATATATATACCTTATAGCAAGCTCCACCACAAAGCTCTAAAACGTGAAAGAAAGCGATCCTTAAATTCATCGCTGATCGCTCTCGCTCTCGATAGAGGTGTACATTTTCTACGATGCTTGCGTGAATTTTATTCAAGGAATATCAGAAGAATTTAAATTGTAAACCAGTTTGGCGCGAACGATTACTCTCGAGAACTTTGTTGATCAAGTCTTTGATCTTCCGAGGCGATACCTTGAAAGCAGCGCGAGCGGCCTGTTTCACCTGGGCAGCCTTGCTCCTCACAAGTTCGCCCTCGTCAATCACCGCGCGAAAAGCTTGCTCGAAAGCAATTCTCGTGATCAAACCATCTTTTCCATCTTTCGCCAGCCCCACGCCAATCCCCAAGTGCTCCACGATAATCCGTGCGTTCCCTCGCTGCTCTCCATAAAATGGCATCGTGATCATCGGAACGCCCCGGCTTAAGCTCTCCATCGTTGAGTTCCATCCGCAGTGGGTCATGAAACCACCCACGGCCCTGTGCGACAGAACCAAGAGCTGTGGTGCCCATTTCCTCACCGCCATTCCTGTCTTGTTCGTCGTCGCCCGTTCCAGGAATCCTTCCGGAAGTAACTCCTCGGCACCATTGTGCAAAACCCACAGAAATCTCTTCTCGCTTGCTTCCAATCCAAGCGCAAGCTCTTCGATTTGTTTCCGGTTAGCGCGAGCGAAGCTTCCAAACGAGATGTACACGACGGACGCGGTGGGCTGCTCGTCCAGCCATGCCAAGCACTCGACTTTGTCATAGTCTTCACAAGCATTGTCCTCCGCGAAGTAAGAGTCTGGAAGCAAAGGCCCGATATCCACGAAAGGAACCTTGTTGGGATTTATCTGGGGGTTCTCGCTCACAGCGATGCATGCCTCCTCCTCGATCGCAGCAAACGTGTTGCACATCACTCCAGCTGCCTCGTGATCTCGAACAGCGTTTGTCACGTAGAAATCCCGCATGACTTTGGGGACTGTCTCTAAGATCAAGTCGATAACTTGGTCGCTCGAGAGTGGCGAGAGTCCAGCCGAATCTATCCCGGGTATTCGCACCAGCTCTTGAACTCGTACAGGAAGCTTGTTCTGGTGTAGCATATTCTTGACGTAGAAATGGAAGGCTAGTGCCATTCCCGGCGATGGGTAGAAGATAATCCTGGGAATGTTGAGCTCGTCTGCTACGTCTTGGGCCCAGGAAGCAAGCAAGTTGTCCGTGATGATGCAGCTTATAGGAGGATTGGCAGCACTAATGAGCTCCTTAAGTTCTACTCCATCTTCGGGATGGAATCCAAAGGCCCAGCCCATGAGCTCCATCGAGTCGTGCCCTGAGCTCGATTCCTGCTGCTCTTTGGAAGGGAAGTTTTTCTTGAGCGTCTGGAACTTGATGTGTGGGTTGCATGCTCGTGCTTTGGCCTCTCTCTTCACTTGCTCAAGCCTAAAATCATGACAAACGTAGCTTACCTCGAAATCAAGGCCGGCTAGCCTGCTCGCGAGCACCAAAGCTGGGATCATATGCCCTTGAGCTGAATAAGGAACCACCATCAAGTGAGGGACCTCCTCCTCCATTATTGATCACTCTCCTTGGTACCCTGGACTTCCTTCTAGACAGGCCTTGAAACAAATGGTGCCAAAATGATCACTGTTGTTCCGGCAAAAATGAAGCAGCATAGCTCGCTCGTAGCATCGACAAACAAGCTAAAACGAATCTTAAGACAGAGCATAAAAAACAAAACAAATACCATCGGTGAGGATCGGCTTGTTAGCTTATGCCACCACCTCGGGTAGTTGTCCATCATACTTGATAACCTCCTCTAACTCGTCATTGTTACATGACACACCTCACCACATCTGTTAGTGCAGTGTGCTTTGATCCCGATTTGTCTCATGGTATCGGAGCTGGGATAGCATTATGGAAGGAAAGCCATCCATCCACAAGTTTGATGGAGAAGAGATTCAAGATCCATCTTGAATCCTACCTCTTGTTTCATGGTTTGTAGGGGATTGTAGATGGGACAGAGCCATCACCAGCTCTAGGCTTTAGCGCTGCTGAGGTGCATGGTTAGAACGTTTGGGATTCCAAGGCTAGAGGGAGTATTGTGATGTGCTTGTCCTTGAATGTTTTCTTTGCTGCTCCATCAATTCTAAAGTCCATTGTGGTAGTGCTTTGGACATGGTTGAGTGACACTTACAGCACCAAGAGTGAAATGGATGTCTTCAACTTCTATTCACAAATGGATTCCTTGAGGCTAGAGGAAAATGGTAGTATCCAGACTCACATTGCCAAACTCCAAGGCTTCTTCACACAATTTGCAATTGTTGGGGCAAAGCACTATCTCACATATGAGCAGCAAAAGATGCAACTCTATAAGTCCTTGCCAGCTAGTTGGAAGAATGCAGTTGAGAGCTTGCTTCTCCAACTAGGGATGACTTGGGCAGATGCCATGAGGAGTCTTCACAACATTGAAGCCATGTGGAACGAGAGAGCAGAAATACCATAGGCTATGTATGTTTTGCAGGCTTCTGGTAAGCCAAGGTGGCAAAACTGCATACAGCTGCAAATGCCCAGAAAGGGCAAAAATCCATGGCATCTGGGCATGCCAAGAATCAATGCATTTGCTGTTTGGAGATGGGCTATTGGGCTTGAGATTGTACTAGCTATGATGGCAAAAAGCCAATCTACTCAAGGGTGATGGAATTGGTACAACAAATGAGGCTATTGAGGAGCTCTACAATGTAGAGGCAGTTGTAGCACCGAGTAGGCAGCTCTTAGACTCTAGTTGTACTAATCTTATGGGCAATAAGAAGAGTTTTTTTGAGTGTTATCAGTTGAGAATTGGAAAATGTGGTGTTTATTTAGGTAACAATACCACTATCCCTGTGGAAGGCATTGGGCAATTTGGCTCTCACTTGACCATAACATTTAATGTGTGAGACACAAAATCCCTAGGCCCCAAAGTGGAGCCGGAAGGGTGCCACGTGGTAGTGGCCGAAGCGAAAGCCAAACGAGTGTAGCACGTTTGGACTAAAAGCTCCGACTTGAGAGGTCGAGAGCGGGAGTGGAACTCCCAACAAAGTGCTCAAGGAGCGAGCACGAAGCGAACAATAAGCAAGGCTCCAAAAAGGGACCCAAAAAGGACCAACACATGACACGTGGAAGTGTCCGAGATGGAGTCCGAGGCGGACCCTAGTTGGAGTCCGAGATGGACCCGAAGTGGAGTCCGAGATGGACCTGAGATGGAGTCCGAGATGGACCCGAGATGGAGTCCGAGATGAAGTCCGAGGTGGACCGAGACGGAGTCCAAGGTGGACTTGAGGTGGAGTCCGAGATGGACCGAGATGGAGTCCGAGATGGACCGAGACGGAGTCCGAGATGGAGTCCGAGATGGAGTCCGAGATGGAGTCCGAGGTGGACCCGAGGTGGAGTCCGAGATGGACCGAGACGGAGTCCGAGATGGAGTCCGAGATGGACCGAGACGGAGTCCGAGATGGAGTCCGAGATGGAGTCCAAGAAGGACCCGAGATGGAGACCGAGGTTGAGACCGAGACCGGGACCGAGACCGAGACCGGGACCGAGACCGAGACCGAGACCGGGACCGAGACCGAGACCGAGGCCAAGGCTGAGACCGAGCCCGAGTCCGAGTCCGAGTCTGAGAGGGTGAAAGCCCAAAGCGTTCGTCTCCCAGACCCTGGGGGGTTTGGTGAGCTCCAAAAGTATAGTAGGGGGGAGGACTGCAATGGAGCCAGTTTGGCCAGGAAAGGCCAGTTTGGCCTAGGAAGGCCAGACCCAGTGTTGGGTGATAAACTGACCACTGGGAAGTCCAAGACTAGAGTGAATACGGACCGACAAGCAGGGTAGCTTGGTGAAGTGTTCAAGGGCCGGCTCTAGTTCCCCCGGGAGATCGACTGGCCGATGCTCCTAGTCCAAGTGTGGGTGGCGCTACTTACTTGGATACCAGGCGTGGCTCAATAGAACCTCGCTCTAAGCCCATGGCTAGAGCACCTAAAGGCGAAAGGTGGGGAGAGTACCCAGGTGGCTCGCGTAAGGCCACGGTGTTCCGAAATGTTGTCCCAAAGGCCCAAACTGTGGAAAGGAAGAGGAGCAGTCCTCTGAGGTAGTGACCAAGGACACAGTCGTGTGGTGAGGAAGTCCCAGAGGACCGTGGGACTTAGTGGTCGGGTGTAAGCGACTAATTTTTCCATTCTACTTTAGTCACTTAACCACACCTCCAACCACTTAGAGGAGTCTCGTTCACAACCTCCATAGGTCCAATTTAGGACTTGGGACTTGCTAGCCCCAAGAATGGCATCCATGCCACTCCACACTTGCACCTGGTCCAAGTGCTCCACGTGTCCGGTCCCAAGACCGACACCCAAAGGTACCACTGACATCTCGGCCCGTTACGCTAAGGCCATGCCCATTCACCTTTGCTGCACTAGTGGTCCAATACCACTTGCATCACCATCCCGTCTCTCCAAGACTGGGCCATCTGTCCACGAGTGGTCATCCTGGATCCACTCCTTAGCATCCTTAGGATGCCCACAGACCTGGGGAATCGCCTTCCCGAAAGTCCCTTTGTCAGTTCCTACCAAGTCCCTTTCTGCCCCTGGCCGTGTTTGCCAACACTGCCACTGGATCGAGGCCCACAGGCCCGACCACTAAGTCCCATGGTCCTCTGGGACTTCCTCACCACACGACTGTGTCCTTGGTCACTACCCCAGAGAACTGCTCCTCTTCCTTTCCACAGTCTGGGCCTTTGGGACAACATTTCGGAACACTGTGGCCTTACGCGAGCCACCTGGGTACTCTCCTCGCTTTCTGCCCTTGGGTGCTCTAGCCATGGGCTTAGAGCGGGTTCCGTTGAGCCACACCAGGTATCCAAGTAGGTAGTGCCACCCACACTTGGACTGGGAGCATCGGCCAGTCGATCTCCCGGGGGAACTAGAGCCGGCTCTTGAACACTTCACCAAGCTACCCCGCTTGTCGGTCCGTGTTCACTCTAGTCTTGGACTTCCCAGTGGGCAGCTCATCACCCAACACTGGGTCTGGCCTTCCTGGGCCAAACTGGCCTTTCCTGGCCAAACTGGCTCCACTGCAGTCCTCCCCCTTACTATACTTTTGGAGCTCACCAAACCCCCCAGGGTCTGGGAGACGAACGCTTTGGGCTTTCACCCTCTCAGGCTCCGGACTCGGACTCGGACTCGGACTCAGACTCGGACTCGGACTCGGGCTCGGGCTCGGTCTTGGCCTCGGCCTCGGTCTCGGTCTCGGTCCCGGTCTCGGTCTCGGTCCCGGTCTCGGTCCCGGTCTCGGTCTCGGTCCCGGTCTCGGTCCCGGTCTCGGTCTCGACTTCGGACTCCATCTCGGACTCCATCTCGGGTCCATCTCGGGTCCACCTCGGACTCCATCTCGGACTCCATCTCGGACTCCATCTCGGACTCCATCTCGGACTCCATCTCGGGTCCATCTCGGGTCCATCTCGGACTCCATCTCGGACTCCATCTCGGGTCCATCTCGGACTCCATCTCGGACTCCATTTCGGGTCCATCTCGGGTCCACCTCGGACTCCATCTCGGACTCCATCTCGGACTCCATCTCGGGTCCATCTCGGACTCCATCTCGGACTCCATTTCGGGTCCATCTCGGGTCCACCTCGGACTCCATCTCGGGTCCATCTCGGACTCCATTTCGGGTCCATCTCGGGTCCACCTCGGACTCCATCTCGGGTCCATCTCGGACTCCATCTCGGACTCCATTTCGGGTCCATCTCGGGTCCACCTCGGACTCCATCTCGGACTCCATCTCGGGTCCATCTCGGACTCCACTTCGGACTCCAACTCGGGTCCATCTCGGACTCCACTTCGGACTCCAACTCGAGTCCATCTCGGACACTCCCACGTGTCATGTGTTGGTCCTTTTGGGTCCCTTTTTGGAGCCTCGCCTTTTGCTCGCTTCGTGCTCGTTCCTCGAGCACTTCGTTGGGAGTTCCACTCCCGCTCTTGACTTTTCAAGTCGGAGCTTTTGGTCCAAACGTGTTACGCTCGTTTGGCTCTCGCTTCGGCCACTACCATGTGGCGCCCTTCCAGCTCCACTTTGGGGCCTAGGGATTTTGTGTCTCACAACTCCACCACCCATAGACGAAGTTCGATGTCCTCATCGAACGGTAAACCCTTTCATAAAGTAACACCCACATGTGTTACCATTTCCATCTTTGGCACCTAGCCAATCTTTGTCTATGGTTTGACATCAAAGGCTCACCATGCCTTGTCCATCCTTTAAGGAGCGTAGTCTCTCCAATTTAGAGACTGATTGGACCACATGTAATGGTTCATCCTTTTATTGGTTTAGTTCTCGCTAAACCTCTTAGAGACCCTTCTTTAAGTCAATCCCACTACTCCTTCTCGAGTAGTCTCAATTTCCATCGATATAACCTTTGCACTTTGGAACTTTGAATTTTGACTTCTTGGAGTCAATTTCTTAGGTGTCTCCGACACCTTGCCTTGCACCTTTTGTGCAACTCCACTTCCCATCCTAGGAAGTTCTCTACTCGAGGGCACCATCATCCTCTCTTCTATTTCGTGCCAAAGTTCCAGTTATCATACTTTGTGCTAGGGCTGTTCATGGCCCTATCATTTGGCTACCTTACCGCTCCCTCCCTTGGAGCTTCCACTTTCGCCAAATCGGAGCATTTCGGAATCCCTCCTTGGAAACACACTTCCTTTCCCGCAACTTGTTAGCGTCCAACACATTAGTGTTCCTCGCCTAACTTTGTCACTTGGATTCCTTCCAAGGGATTCCACGGCCCTATCTTGGCCACTCATCTTTTGCTCCTATCCGTTGATTGTTGCACCAAGCAACATCGAATCTCTACCTCCCTCCTTGAGGTATTGTTTCGGTTCCATAGCAAAGACTCTTCTTTGCCAAGTCCGGAGGACGTTCACCCCTAGTACGTCTCTTTAGCATCTTCTGCTATGGGCTCTATCCACGGCCCAACTTCGTGACCCTCCCATGGGTCTTTTATAGAGACTACTTTCCTCGGACTCACTATGCCATCGCACGGTCATAGTTTATTTCCCTTAGGTGCTCTTCCCACTTGGTTATCACGACCAAGCAACACCACCTTAAACAGTTCAATTTCAACATTTTGAACCAGGAACTTCATTCCTTAGCCACCCAAGGACCTTGTCCTTATCTGGCCATAAGATCACCTAGTGATCTCACCTTGGCACCTTAACAGAGTTGCCAAGAGGTACTTGGTTTTCTAGACCTCCAAGTTGTTGACTATAACCCCGGGGGCATCCCCCACACTTGGCGGTGCACCCAAGCTAGCCCTTACGGCCAAGGGTTCATAGCAACTGAGATTAGGTGTCCCCATCTCACTCACCACGACCTTGGTGCCACTTGCACCAAAGTGTTCAAGTTAGATATGCTGAGCTTTCACACTAAGCAATCTAACCGTGCATCACGACTCCGAGGCATCCCTCGCTTGGCGGTGTGCCCAAACCAGTCTCCCCACTGAGAGTCCATGACCACCGAAATATGAGTGTCCTCATATTCCAAACCATCACCACGCCCTAGTGATTTGGGACTCGAACCCAAGCACTAGAGGGTCGGGACTCGAACCCAACCTCCGTATATGCATCTACGGATGGCATCACACAAGATGCCTGGCGTGACTCCCCACGCCGGTGCACCAACTTATTTTTAAAGCGCGCTACTGATCACAGCTTAGGAACCTAGTTCCTCCACACTACCAAGTCCTCTCACTTGACATGTCTGTGATCATGCATGGACTCTTCCATGCTTGGCCCCATGGCCCACCCTTTTTGAAGTTATCACCTTCAACTAGGGTCTTTGTTCCCCCGACGTGCCAATCTCACTTGGCAAGTTCTCCGACCATTGTAACATGGTTCCTGCATAAGCGTGAAAGTCCTTGACCATCGACTTTCGTTCAAAGCCCTCTCTTTGAACACTCGGGGACTACTTCCCTAACCTTGATAACCTTGCCTCATGGCAAGTTTCAAGACCACGCTTCTGCTGCGCCACTCTGATTTCGCGCATTCCATGAACCATTTACACTTGGCCTTTCTAGGTACTACGCTACCTAGAATCGTCTTTGGGAACCTTGAAGGAACTCTATCCCTCAGCTTGCTAAGGCCTCCCTTTTTGCAAGCCTTCCAAATGCCATATAGTCTAACATGGACAATTCCATGTTTTAGACTCTCCATGGCATCACGGTTGCTAGCGGCAACACCCTTGAGCCCCCACTTGATTTTCCACTCCCAGCTGGCATAACCAACCTTGGTTATGCCCTTTGATTTCTATGGTTCAGTTCCATCCCAACACTACTTGCCTTTGGCTTCACACCTTTCCTTCGGTCATTCTCCTCCAGACCAGGAGGATAGCTTTGCACTTTCTATCATGCCTTAGCAAGTATTCTTAGGGATGAACCTACCCAATAGCCCAGGGAGTGGTTCCTCAATCCGGGTATGCTCAGCTTATAATCCCACACACTGGGGTTACATTGTTGCTTATGGGCCTTTACATGCCCATCACTAGCCTTGCCAAAATTCCATTTTTGGCTTTGTCCAACTTGGGTAGACAGTCCTCTCCTGTCTCCGCAACCTTGAACATTTGGATAGCACCTTCTATCCATCATTCGCTAGGGACTTAGTCCCTTGGGCTTTATCCATTGCCCTCGCGACATCAAACACCACCTCTTGGTGTTCTAGAGTGTTCGGGTGTCCCAATGATGGCTTCCTTGACAATGAATATTTCCTTTCATGACATTGACTTGCTATATCGCAACATCAGCAATTTATCCCCCGTAAGGGTATATCTAACTTCTTTATACCATTAAGAAGTCTTGGGTAGTTACCTTCTACCCGCTTAACCAATTATCTTGCACCTCTTGCTTAGTTGCCCCATAGCTGTCAAGTCTTACAACTCATTGCTTGGTGCTTTCACACCTCCATCATTATCTGGGTCACCACACTCCAACTGCATGCTCTGCAGCTTAGGCTATGCTATTCCCATTTCCATTGGGATTCCTTTGGCAAGGGGTTCTCATGAACCCACCAACATAGCCTCAAGGTATCACACCTTGGCACATTTGGTGTCTCCACACCATCGGCTCCACGAGCCTACCTCTATGACACTTTTTCTTTGTGTCTAAGTCTTTGCCAAGACCAATACCGCTCTTTCTCATGCCAACCATTTGTTAGCACGGCACCATAGAGGTCACACACAACTTTGTGTCAAAGTTGTTTTCTATTTGGGAACACCTTTCCCATAACTTTAGCATGGCATATTTTGCCATTGATGAGATACCCTCTGTTCTCATCCTTGGATCCTATGATCCCCCCCCCATCCTTTGTGGGGTACAACACACCTCAGTCCAAATGCTTCCATCAGTCCTTTTAGGACCATCCATTGACTCTACTTGAGTCATCCAGCAATTTTGGACTTGGTTAATCCACAGACCCGTAAGGTCCTACTTGTGAGGCACTAGCTCACTGGAATACACTTCTTGCATTCCTGTCCTACTCAAAAGGACTATTTTCACAAGTGTTACTCCGACACTTGATTTTGTTCTCTGGGGGCAACCTTTGCCCCTTAGGACTACTTGTCCATGTGATGAGAACACCAACTCATCCACTTAATACACCCCCAACTCCTTGGGTTGTTCCAGCATTTATTAGAGGTAGCCCCGGCTACCTTTTCAAGGACTTGAGTCCTCTTCCGTATTTGACCTCCCACGGTCATTACTTTTGGTCTCACTTTCATGAGCACCAACCTCAACTATGTGAGGAAAATCTTGTGACTCCTTTATTGATTTGGAGTCTTTATCTTTCCCGTGATCCCAACTGTAGTTGTTTACCACAACTACATTAGCCAGTTTGCTAAGTCAAACGCTCATCTGGATCACATCCTCAACTCTTTGAGGAAAACCATATACTGTTCCCAAGATCCCAAAGTCGTTCCATTATTGGCCCTTTTCTATCCACCACCTCGTCTACAAGTTCACACATGAACTGTAGTGGAGAGCCATGTCTTCCCGACTTGCTACTCCTCAAGGATAGGCCCACTCCTCGGACCTTCCGATGCCAACACTAGTGGTGATATACTTGAGCACCAATAAAAGTCGGACTAAGGAACAGCTCCGATACCAAATTGAAAGCGACTAATTTTTCCATTCTACTTTAGTCACTTAACCACACCTCCAACCACTTAGAGGAGTCTCGTTCACAACCTCCATAGGTCCAATTTAGGACTTGGGACTTGCTAGCCCCAAGAATGGCATCCATGCCACTCCACACTTGCACCTGGTCCAAGTGCTCCACGTGTCCGGTCCCAAGACCGACACCCAAAGGTACCACTGACATCTCGGCCCGTTACGCTAAGGCCATGCCCATTCACCTTTGCTGCACTAGTGGTCCAATACCACTTGCATCACCATCCCGTCTCTCCAAGACTGGGCCATCTGTCCACGAGTGGTCATCCTGGATCCACTCCTTAGCATCCTTAGGATGCCCACAGACCTGGGGAATCGCCTTCCCGAAAGTCCCTTTGTCAGTTCCTACCAAGTCCCTTTCTGCCCCTGGCCGTGTTTGCCAACACTGCCACTGGATCGAGGCCCACAGGCCCGACCACTAAGT
The DNA here is from genome assembly GCF_000143415.4 of Selaginella moellendorffii. NCBI lineage: Eukaryota > Viridiplantae > Streptophyta > Lycopodiopsida > Selaginellales > Selaginellaceae > Selaginella > Selaginella moellendorffii. Next base: position 145,808 of record NW_003314385.1, read on the forward strand.
CCCATGGTCCTCTGGGACTTCCTCACCACACGACTGTGTCCTTGGTCACTACCCCAGAGAACTGCTCCTCTTCCTTTCCACAGTCTGGGCCTTTGGGACAACATTTCGGAACACTGTGGCCTTACGCGAGCCACCTGGGTACTCTCCTCGCTTTCTGCCCTTGGGTGCTCTAGCCATGGGCTTAGAGCGGGTTCCGTTGAGCCACACCAGGTATCCAAGTAGGTAGTGCCACCCACACTTGGACTGGGAGCATCGGCCAGTCGATCTCCCGGGGGAACTAGAGCCGGCTCTTGAACACTTCACCAAGCTACCCCGCTTGTCGGTCCGTGTTCACTCTAGTCTTGGACTTCCCAGTGGGCAGCTCATCACCCAACACTGGGTCTGGCCTTCCTGGGCCAAACTGGCCTTTCCTGGCCAAACTGGCTCCACTGCAGTCCTCCCCCTTACTATACTTTTGGAGCTCACCAAACCCCCCAGGGTCTGGGAGACGAACGCTTTGGGCTTTCACCCTCTCAGGCTCCGGACTCGGACTCGGACTCGGACTCAGACTCGGACTCGGACTCGGGCTCGGGCTCGGTCTTGGCCTCGGCCTCGGTCTCGGTCTCGGTCCCGGTCTCGGTCTCGGTCCCGGTCTCGGTCCCGGTCTCGGTCTCGACTTCGGACTCCATCTCGGACTCCATCTCGGGTCCATCTCGGGTCCACCTCGGACTCCATCTCGGACTCCATCTCGGACTCCATCTCGGACTCCATCTCGGACTCCATCTCGGGTCCATCTCGGGTCCATCTCGGACTCCATCTCGGACTCCATCTCGGGTCCATCTCGGACTCCATCTCGGACTCCATTTCGGGTCCATCTCGGGTCCACCTCGGACTCCATCTCGGACTCCATCTCGGACTCCATCTCGGGTCCATCTCGGACTCCATCTCGGACTCCATTTCGGGTCCATCTCGGGTCCACCTCGGACTCCATCTCGGGTCCATCTCGGACTCCATTTCGGGTCCATCTCGGGTCCACCTCGGACTCCATCTCGGGTCCATCTCGGACTCCATCTCGGACTCCATTTCGGGTCCATCTCGGGTCCACCTCGGACTCCATCTCGGACTCCATCTCGGGTCCATCTCGGACTCCACTTCGGACTCCAACTCGGGTCCATCTCGGACTCCACTTCGGACTCCAACTCGAGTCCATCTCGGACACTCCCACGTGTCATGTGTTGGTCCTTTTGGGTCCCTTTTTGGAGCCTCGCCTTTTGCTCGCTTCGTGCTCGTTCCTCGAGCACTTCGTTGGGAGTTCCACTCCCGCTCTTGACTTTTCAAGTCGGAGCTTTTGGTCCAAACGTGTTACGCTCGTTTGGCTCTCGCTTCGGCCACTACCATGTGGCGCCCTTCCAGCTCCACTTTGGGGCCTAGGGATTTTGTGTCTCACATCGGGCCTGTGGGCCTCAATCCAGTGGTAATGTTGGTGAACACGGCCATGGGCAGAAAGGGACTTGGTGGGGATTACAAAAGGGATATTGGGGAAGGCTATTCCCCACGTCTGCGGGCATCCTAAGGATGCTAAGGAGTGGATCTGGAATGATCACTCATGGACGGATGGTCCAGTCCTTGAGAGACGGGATTGTGATGCAGGTGGTGTTAGACCACTGGTATGACCAAGGTAAAGGGGCATGGCCTTAGCGTAACGGGCTAGTATATCGGTGGTACCTTGGGGTGTCGGTCTTGGGACCGGACACATGGAGCACTTGGACTAAGTGCAAGGGATGAGTGGCATGGATGCCAATCTCGGGGCTAGCAAATCCCAAGTCCTGAATTGGACTTAAGGAGGTTGTGAGTGAGACTCCTCCAAGTGGTTGAAGGTGTGGTTAAGTGACTAAAGTAGAATGGAAAAATTAATCGCTTACAACTTGGTATCGGAGCTGTTCCTTAGCCCGACTCTTATTGGTGGCCAAGTATACCACCACTTGTATTGGAATTGGAAGGTCCTAGATATGGACCTATCCTCGAGGAGTAGCATGTCGAGAGGACATGGCTCTCCACTCAAGTTCATGCGTGAACTTGTGCACGATATGGTGGATAGAAAAGGGGCCAGTAAGGGAACGACTTTGGGATCTTGGGAACAATATAATGGTTTCCTCCGAGAGCTGAGGACGTGATCCAGATGAGCGTTTGACGCAGCAAACGAGCTAATGTAGTTGTGGTAAACAACTATAGTTGGGTTCACGGGAAAGATGCAGACTCCAAAAGAATAAAGGAGTCACAAGATTACCCTTATATGGTTGAAGCTGGTACTTATAAATTTGAGACCGGAATTGTTGACTGTGGAAGGTCAAATACAAAAGAGGACACAAGTCCTTGAAATGGTAGCCGAGGCTACCTCTAATAAATGCTAGAACAACCCAAGGAGTGGGGGTGTACTCAGAGGATGAGTTGGTATTCTCATCACATGGACAAGTGGTCCTAAGGGGCAAAAGGTTGCCCCAAGAGAACAAATCAAGTGTCGGAGTAACACTTGCAAAGATGATCCTTGGGAGTAGGACCTGAATACAAGAAGTTGTATTCTAGTGAGCTGGCACCTCAAAAGTAGGGCCTCATGGGTCGTCGGATGACAAAGTCCAAAAAAGCTAGATGACTCCAATAGAGTCAAGGAATAATCTTAAAGGATTGATGGAAGCATTTGGACTGAGGTGTGTTTTACCCCACGAAGGATGGGGGGGGATCATAGGATCCAAGGATAAAAACAGAGGGTATCTCATCGATGGCAAAATGTGCCGTGCTAAAGTCGTGGGAAAGGTGTTCCCAAATAGAAAACAACTTTGACACAAAGTTGTGTGTGACCTCTATGGTGCCGTGCTAACAAATGGTTGGCATGAGAAAGAGCGGTATTGGTCTTGGCAAAGACTTAGACACAAAGAAAAAGTGTCATAGAGGTAGGCTCGTGGAGCCGATGGTGTGGAGACACCAAATGTGCCAAGGTGTGATACCTTGAGGCTATGTTGGTGGGTTCATGAGAACCCCTTGCCAAAGGATTCCCAATGGAAATGGGAATGACATAGCCTAAGTTGTAGAGTATGCAGTTGGAGTGTGGTGACCCAGATAATGATGGAGGTGTAGAAGCACTAGCAATGAGTTGTAGGACTTAACGACTATGAGGCAACTAAGTGAGAGGTGCAAAATAATTGGTTAAATGGGTAGAAGGTAGCTACCCAAGCCTTCTTAATGGCATAGGGAAGTTGGATATACCCTTACGGGGGATAAGTTGCTTATGTTGCAATATAGTAAGTCAATGTCATAAAAGGAAATACTCATTGTCAAGGAAGCCATTATTGGGACACCCAAACACTCGAGAACACCAGGAGGTGGTGCTTGATGTCGCGAGGGCAATAGATAAGGCCCAAGGGACTAAGTCTCTAGCGAATGATGGATAGAAGGTGCTATCCAAATGTCCAAGGTGGCGGAGACAGGAGAAGACTGTCTACTCGAATTGGACAAAGCCAAAATTGAAATTTTGGCAAGGCTAGTGATGTGCATGTAAGGGCCCGTAAGCAACAATGTAATCCCGGTGTGCGGGATTATAGGGTGAGCATACCTGGATTGAGGAACCACTCCCTAGGCTATTGGGTAGGTTTATCCCTAAGAATACTTGCTAAGGCATGATAGAAAGTGCAAAGCTATCCTCCTAGTCGGGAGGAGAATGACCAAAGGAAAGGTGTGAAGCCAAAAGCAAGTAGTAAGGGGATAGAACCAAACCATAGGAATCGAAGGGCATAACCAAGGGTAGTTATGCCAGTTGGGAGTAGAGAATCAAGTGGGGGCTCGAGGGTGTTGTCGCTAGCAACCGTAATGCCATGGAGAGTCTAAAATATGGAATTGTCCATGTTAGACTATATGGTAATTGGAAAGCTTGCAAAAAGGGAGGCCTTAGCAAGCTAAGGGACAGAGTTCCTTCAAGGTTCCCAAAGATGATTCTAGGTAGCTTAGTACCTAGAAAGGCCAAGCGTAAATGGTTCAAAGAACGCGCGAAATCAGAGTGGCGCAGCAGAAGCGTGGTCTTGAAGCTTGCCATGAGGCAAGGCTATCAAGGTTAGGGAAGTAGTTCCCGAGTGTTCAAAGAGAGGGCTTTGAACAAAAGTCGATGATCAAAGGCTTTCACGCTTGTGCAGGAACCATATTACAGTGGTCGGAGGACTTGCCAAAGCGAGATTGGCAAGTCAGGGGAACAAATGCCCTAGTTGAAGGTGATAACTTCAAAAGGGTGGGCCATGGAGCCAAGCATGGAGGAGTCCATGCATGATCACAGACTTGTCAAGTGAGAGGACTTGGCAGTGTGGAGGAACTGGGTTCCTAAGCTGTGATCTATAGCGCGCTTTGAGTATAAGTTGGTGCACCGGCGTGGGGAGTCACGCCAGGCATCCTGAGTGATGCCGTCCGTAGATGCATATACGGAGGTTGGGTTCGAGTCCCGACCCCCTAGTGCTTGGGTTCGAGTCCCAAATCACTAGGGCGTGGTGATGGTTTGGAATATGAGGACACTCATATTTTGGTGGTCATGGACTCTCAGTGAGGAGACTGGTTTGGGCACACCGCCAAATGAGGGATGCCTCGGAGTCGTGATGCACGGTTAGATCGCTTAGAGTGAAAGCTCGGCATATCTAACTTGAACACTTTGGTGCAAAGGGCACCAAGGACGTGGTGAATGAGATGGGGACACCCAGTCTCAGTTGCTATGGATCCTTGGCCGGGAGGGCTGGCTTGGGTGCACCGCCAAGTGTGGGGGATGTCCCCGAGATCATAGTCAACAACTTAGAAGGGTCTGGAAGACTTAGTCCCTATTGGTAGACCTATTAAGGGGTCAAGATGAGATCACTAGGTGATCTTGTGGCTAAACAAGGACAAGGTCTTTGTTTGGGTTAAGGGATATGATTCTTAGTTCAAAGTGTTGATTTGAACTACTGATAATGGTGTGGCTTGGTCAAGGTGACCAAGTGGGAAGAGCACCTATGGGAAATGAGCTATGTCACGGCTATGGCATAGTAAGTCTAAGGAAAGTAGTCTCTATAAAAGATCTAAGGGAGGGTCTCAAAAGTTGGGCCGTGGATAGAGCCCACAGTAGGAAATGCTAAAGAAACATACTAAGGGTGAGCACCCTTTAGACTTGGCAAAATAAAGTCTTTGCTATGGAATCAAGAGGATATCTCGACAATGGAGGTAATGATCCGATGTTGTTAGGTGCAACAATCAAGGATAGGAGCAAAAGACTAGTGGCCAAGAAAAGAGCCATGGGAATCATGGGAAGGAATCCAAATGGCAAAGTTAGTCAAGGAACACAAATGTGTTTGATGCTAGCGGATTGTGGAAAAGGAAGTGGACTTCCAAAGATAGATTCCCAAGTGCTCCAATTTGGCGAAGTAAAAGCTCCAAGTGAGGAGCGGCAAAGTAGCCAAAGGATAGGGCCGTGGACAGCCCTAGCACAAATGATGATGATTGGAACGTAGTGCCAAGGGCGGCACAAAACAGAAAAGAGGGTGATGGTGCCCTCAAGTAAAGAACTTCCTAGGATAGGGAAGTGAACTTGCACAATATGTGCAATGCAAGGTGTCGGAGACACCTAGGAAAATTGACTTCAAGAAGTCAAAAGTAAATGTTCCAAAGTGCAAAGGTAGATCAATGGAATCTGTGACTACTCAAGAATGAGTAGTGGAATTGAGTTAAAGAGGGTGTCTCTAACAGGTTTGCGAGAACTAAACCAATAAACGGAAAGAACCACCACAAGTGGCCCAATCAGTCTCTAAGTTGGAGAGACTATCCCCCTTAGAGGATGAACAAGGCATGGTGAGCCTTCGGGGTCAAACCATAGACAAATATTGGCAGGGTGCCAAGGATGGAAATGGTAATACCTGCGGGTGTTACTTTATAAAAGGGTGTACCGTTCGATGACCGTTCGATGAGGACATCGAACTTCGTCTATGGGTGGTGGAGTTGTGAGACACAAAATCCCTAGGCCCCAAAGTGGAGCCGGAAGGGTGCCACGTGGTAGTGGCCGAAGCGAAAGCCAAACGAGCGTAGCACGTTTGGACTAAAAGCTCCGACTTGAGAGGTCGAGAGCGGGAGTGGAACTCCCAACAAAGTGCTCAAGGAGCGAGCACGAAGCGAACAATAAGCAAGGCTCCAAAAAGGGACCCAAAAAGGACCAACGCATGACACGTGGAAGTGTCTGAGATGGAGTCCAAGGCGGACCCTAGTTGGAGTCCGAGATGGACCCGAAGTGGAGTCCGAGATGGACCCGAGATGGACCCGAGATGGAGTCCGAGATGGACCCGAGATGGAGTCCGAGATGAAGTCCGAGGTGGACCGAGACGGAGTCCGAGGTGGACCCGAGGTGGAGTCCAAGATGGACCGAGACGGAGTCCGAGATGGAGTCCGAGATGGAGTCCGAGATGGACCGAGACGGAGTCCGAGATGGAGTCCGAGATGGAGTCCGAGGTGGACCCGAGGTGGAGTCCGAGATGGACCAAGACGGAGTCCGAGATGGAGTCCGAGATGGAGTCCGAGATGGACCGAGACGGAGTCCGAGATGGAGTCCGAGATGGAGTCCAAGAAGGACCCGAGATGGAGTCCGAGGTCGAGACCGAGACTGGGACCGAGACCGAGACCGAGACCGAGACCGGGACCGAGACCGGGACCGAGACCGAGACCGAGGCCAAGGCTGAGACTGAGCCCGAGTCCGAGTCTGAGTCCGAGTCCGAGTCCGAGTTCGAGTCTGAGAGGGTGAAAGCCCAAAGCGTTCGTCTCCCAGACCCTAGGGGGTTTGGTGAGCTCCAAAAGTATAGTAGGGGGGAGGACTGCAGTGGAGCCAGTTTGGCCAGGAAAGGCCAGTTTGGCCCAGGAAAGCCAGACTCAGTGTTGGGTGATAAACTGACCACTGGGAAGTCCAAGACTAGAGTGAATACGGACCGACAAGTAGGGTAGCTTGGTGAAGTGTTCAAGGGCCGGCTCTAGTTCCCCCGGGAGATCGACTGGCCGATGCTCCTAGTCCAAGTGTGGGTGGCACTACCTACTTGGATACCAGGCGTGGCTCAACGGAACCTCGCTCTAAGCCCATGGCTAGAGCACCTAAAGGCGAAAGGTGGGGAGAGTACCCAGGTGGCTCGCGTAAGGCCACGGTGTTCCGAAATGTTGTCCCAAAGGCCCAAACTGTGGAAAGGAAGAGGAGCAGTCCTCTAAGGTAGTGACCAAGGACACAGTCGTGTGGTGAGGAAGTCCCAAAGGACCGTGGGACTTAGTGGTCGGGCCTGTGGGCCTCGATCCAGTGGTAGTGTTGGTGAACACGGCCATAGGCAGAAAGGGACTTGGTGGGGACTACAAAAGGGATATTGGGGAAGGTTATTCCCCACGTCTGCAGGCATCCTAAGGATGCTAAGGAGTGGATCTGGAATGATCACTCATGGACGGATGGTCCAGTCCTTGAGAGACGGGATTGTGATGCAGGTGGTGTTAGACCACCGGTATGACCAAGGTAAAGGGGCATGGCCTTAGCGTAACGGGCTAGTATGTCGGTGGTACCTTGGGGTGTCGGTCTTGGGACCGGACACGTGGAGCACTTGGACTAAGTGCAAGGGATGAGTGGCATGGATGCCAATCTCGGGACTAGCAAGTCCCAAGTCCTGAATTGGCCTTAAGGAGGTTGTGAGTGAGACTCCTCCAAGTGGTTGAAGGTGTGGTTAAGTGACTAAAGTAGAATGGAAAAATTAGTCGCTTACATAATGGTGCCATGCATATCTCCACCTTGTGATGAAATTTAATGTCCATTGCCAAGATATGTGATCCAAATGCAATGGTAGTCTTTGATGCAAAGGGAGTCTCTTTGGTTGACTTTAGCAACTTTCATATGCTTGGTACACAATTGCCATGTGGGTCACATATTAGGGACTTGTATAAGATCACTGTTGCTAACCAGGTTTAGGCCTTTCAAACCGTGGAGGCAGATTCTTGTATAAAGCTTTGGCACAAGAGATTTGGTCATGTCCATTACCAATCTTTTCAACGGATGAAATCCTAAGATATTGTTACTAGATTGGATTTTCAATGTATCCCATCTACATTTTGTGAAGCTTATGTTTTAGGCAAGTATCACCAAAATTTCTCACCCAGCAAGCATCGAGCAATTGGACTTTTGGACTTGGTCCATTCTGATATTTGTGGCCCTATGGACGTACTAAGCCATGATGGTGCAAGATATTTCATCACAATCATTGATGACTATAGCTGTCAGACATGCATCCACTTCTTGATACATAAGAGTGATGTAGTTGCTACATTTCAAATGTACAAGGCTTATGTTAAAAATTTCCTTGGTTGAAAGATAAAAGTTTTTTGAGTTGATAGTGGTAGTGAATACCTCAACAATGAGCTTTAGGGCATCTGTCGTGATGTAAGCATACAATTGCAAGCCACAACCCACTACACCCCCCAGTAAAATGGTGTTGCAGAAAGGAAGAATCACACTTTTGTCAATGTTACTTGTGCTTTGTTATCTGATGCACATCTTAACAAGATGTTTTGGCAAAAGGCCATAGCCACAACAATGCATATCCAAAATCGCCCTGCTATAACTGCTTTGGACGCCTCCATCCCTAATGTGCTTTGGATGGGTTCTACTCTTGATATGTCCCACTTTCGGGTCTTTGGTTGTGTAACATATGTGCTACCTCTAATCAACTTTAGAAAAGCTAGATCCCAAAAGTAAAAAATTTATCTTCATGGGATATGCACAGGACTATACCATTGGGAGAAAAGTTTACAAGTTGTGGGATCTTGCATCTCACAAGGCCCTTGTAAGCATAGATGTCATGTTCAATGAGGATGACTTTCCCATATGTATAGAAGCTCTTCAAAATCCTTCTTTCATTGTTAAGACTCAACTTATTCCTTTGATCTCACTTATGGGATATGGTCCACTCTTGCCTTTGCTTTTAAATCCGATTCATGAGTTGCCACTAGAGATTCCACTGGGGAATCCTCCACTTCTTGACATGCTTGAACCAGCTGATGCTCCTCCAGTCAAGGACAAGCCTTCGACACCTCCACCACCTTGTCGACGTCGTGGCATGCTTGACCCAATACTAGTTCTTGATCACCATCAAGAACATCGGCCCTCATTGAAAGTCCAGGAAAATGCTGAAACAAATGGTGTAGAGCTTGATGACTTTCATGGCCTAGTTGATGTTGGCATCCCCATAACCTATGATGAGGCTATCTCAAGATCTGAGGCTCCATCTTGAATGGAAGCTATTGCAGAAGAAGTTGCTTCCATTTAGATTAACGAATATATTCCAGTTGATTCAGTGCCACCAGAACGACATATTTTGGATCCAAAATGTTATTTTCAAAAAGTATGGGAAAGATGGTCAGGTTATATGTTATAAGGCACAATTGGTTGTTTGTGGATTTTGCCAAGTCCATGGCCTTGACTACAATAAAACATTCTCACCAGTTGTAAAAATGGCCAACCTCTATACCCTTTTTGCACTTGTGGCTGCTCCCAAATGGCAAGTCCACCATATGAATGTCAAAATAGCATTTTTGAATGGGGATTTGCAAGAGGACATCTACATGCATATACCTCCTGGTTTTGAGGATGATATTGCCCATGGCTCTATATGGCAATTGTGGAAAGCTTTGCATGGCCTCAAACAGAGTTCCCATATTTGGTATCAAAAATTTTATGCCACTTTCGTTGCTACCACAATGTGTATGTGAATGGTCATACTAAAAGCATGCTTATTATGGCCCTCTACATTGATGATTTGCTCATCATGGGTGATGACACCAATGCCATTGCTGCTCTAAAAGCTGCTCTCAGCCAGCAATTCCAGATGAAAGACCTCGGCCAAGTCTCTTACTTTCTTGGCTTTGAGGTCACACGCAATCCTAAGTCTGGTGGCTACATGCTTAGCCAACAACATAAGGTCAAAGTCTTGCTAGATTGGTTTAGTATGTGTGATGTCAAGACCCTAATGGTTGTTGGTGCTATTGATCTCACAATTGAGTAGTCTGGTGAGCCTCTACCCACTAGGACTCCCTATTGGCATCTCATCGGTTGCTTTATGTATTTGGCCTTGATGACTTGCTTCGACATCACATATGTGACTATTGCCTTGAGTCAGTACAACACATCACTAACCACTATACATTAGCAAGCTATCAAGCGTATCATGCAATACCTCCAGGGCACTATGGACTATGGCATTGTTTATTTAAGGGGTGATGCATCATTGATATGCTATATGGACACTAATTTTGCCAACAACAAAAGCCATCACTCAACTTTTGGCATTTGCCTTTCCTTCTCAGGAGGTGCTATCGCATGGGCCTCCAAGCGACAATCTGTGGTGGCACTTTCTAGTGCAGAAGCGGAGTACATTGCACTCACTACTGGTAGCAAGGATGTACCCTGGGCTCAAGGGTTACTTGCTGAGCTGGGATGTGCACACGCTGACCCCACTACGTCTTGGTGTGACAACTGAAGCAGCATTGCCATGTCCAAGAACCCCGTCCACCATACTTGCTTGAAGCACATTAAAGTCCAATTTCACTATGTGCGTGAGTTAGCACCTTGGCTGTCCAACATCTCAGGACATGCCAGCCGACTTTCTCACCAAGCCGTTGGGGTTTCAGCTCCTATGCGACAGATTTGGTTTGGTGAGTGGCTTTGGTTTGGGGGGGAGTGTCCTCACCACACAGACATTAGGGTTTTCCTGTTCTGTCCGCTAGCGGTGCGCTTTGATCCCGATTTGTTGCAGTCATACGCTTTCTGGAGCCTGAGCACCAAAGGAACTCACGTCACGATTCCCTCTCCATGAGGCAAACTTATGCCGGCAAGGGACTTGAGCACATTGATCACCAACAACAACGATCGTGCCTTCTTCCATGACATCCATGGACCTCAGCTTGTCCACCACGTCAAGCAAAGGCCGGAACTGAATGTTGAATGAAGCATGGATAGGAGACTCTGAAGTCATTCGAAAAGAACCTGTGGACCACAAAAGATGATCGAGCAAAAGTGCAAACAGAAAATCTACCTGGAGAGAAGCTCTGCCAAACACAAGCCACCATTGCACATAAATCTGAGGCGCACATATATACAGAGTGAGTTATCCGTTGATCTTCAAACATCGGTCGCCAAAGAACAAAAGCCAACAGTCAGCACATTGAATGCTCGCCACCTTCATTTTGATTCAAAGCCTGTGGAGGAAAAAAGTAAAAGAGTATGCACAATTTAGAAAAACAACGAACCTTGGGTAGAGGTCAATCGACTATTGCCGCTCAATCCACTTCTTCCCATGCACTCACAGCCTCGAAAAGCACACTCTTCACATGTTTCGCAGCTAGGCTGTTGAGAGTGGCCCTGTGCCACGTGGCTAGTCCACGAGTCGTATCAGCACTATCACACAGTTTCACCTTTTTTTTAGCTAGGCCACATCCAAAACACACGTTTGAAAAGCCAACATACTGAGCAGCACTATCGGAGTCCCACTCGGGAACAGGCCTTGCAACTCGCAAGCCCGTGTCGGCATCCCCGTGAACTTGGCATGCCGCAAGTGGGATGCTGCTGGCGAATATGTCCACCATGCACACTGCTTCGTTAGCTTGACTGCACCCCTAGAAAACACTGGTAGATGTGATCGTGTTGGGCTTGAATCCTGCTGCAGCAGTTTCCTTAGAGATATAATTAAGCTCGGATGCTGTCACTGCTTTAAGCATTAGCTCCTACCATCACGGACAAGGAAACTACATCATGTGGCCAAAGATGATTCACACAGCCAAGCTGTCCATACATTTTCACAAAAGCTGCAAACACCCTGTTGTTCCATTCAAAGGACCAGCTTTCAAGGGCTGACGTGAGTTTGGCATAAATTTCTCGTCCCCAAACAAGTGCTCGTATGCTTCCACAAGCCTCCAGCACCGCAACAGAACTTACCACCATTTTTGGAAGACATCCAGAGCCAGCATTGGCTCACCGTTTTGGACGTAACTAATGATCATAGTGGTCCAGGACAACGTCATTGGCACGCATTCGATCGAAAACCTCTCTTGCTTCCATACATGTTGATAAGTGCACTAGCAGCTGGAACGAGCTCCTCAAATTTCGGCTAGCTCGTGAAACTCTTTGCCTTGGTCGATGTTTTCGATGTTTTCGATCACTGCACAATCATCGATGATCACATCAAACGCACGTATTCGAGAAAAGCCCGCCCTAGCAGCATTTTCTGGACAACATCAATAGCCTTCCTGTAATGCCGGTTTTGGGCATATGCCGTATTTCCTACATACTCGAAGAGTACGTGGCTAGAACCCATTGCGCCGTGGATCATCCTTCCCTCAGAAATGCTGCCAGCGCTATGCCAAGCGTGTAGAACGATGCTGAGCGTAAATTCTTTTTTGGGCGCACTTCATCGTGGCCCAGATTTAATTGATCTCGCAGAGCAAATCCAGGTGCCTGTCTGGAATCCATTCCGTCAAGCACTATGGGACTCGCTCTTCTCCTTCGTCCCCCCCCCCCCCACCCACGCAATGCTGAAGGGGAGAGAAGCCACGGGCGCTGCCGAGAATGAGAGATGGGAGGCCAAGAGGTGGAGCAGGAACTGAGAACCTCTGCGCCCCCTGCTTCCGCCCCACCTGGTATACACAAAATGAGAGAAGGGGCATGGGCTTATATGCTCTATTTCAGGGGCTTGTCACCGCCATGGAGAGTTTGTGAGAAGGGAAGGGAGAGAGACTAGATCGGAAGAGGAAATTGATTAAAATGTGGAGGTGTCACCAAAGCAATGTTTGAAATTTATATAACCTTTATTGAGCTTAGAATTCTGGAGCCACGCTCCTCTCACATCGTTCGACTTGGCTTCCTATTCGATTTATTTATCAAACAATGAATGAACCATACCACAGCAAATGTGTCACACAGATTTTCCAATTTTGCAGCAGCCACAATCTGTCATGGCCATTTAGTCTCGGCCGAAATGGGCTGGTCAGCGTGGTCAACGAGCCGCGCTCAACGTGTGAGCGAAGATTCAGCTTTAGCTTTGGACAGAGGTGTACATTTTTCTGCGTGAAATGATTACCTAGAGAGATTATTCAAGGAAGAGGATGCTCTGCCTAGAAGAATTTGAAAGCATGGCGCGAGTGGAGGACTTTGTGGATCAAGCCTTGGAAGTAAGTGGTCTTTTAGTTGTCTAGCCCAGGTTCCGGAGGACAGTCTCTGGTCGGATACTTCTTTGAAATCATCACATTCCTCTTAAAACTTTCTCCAAGCTTCGATCTCTGGACTCTCGGGAGGAGATGGTAGATTTTTCCCGTGACGGACTCCAGTCTCCTGGTGGAGTTTTGTGGGGTGGCCAAGTTGGAGAAGGAGATCATCGCGCAGACAAACGCGGAGATGTCGCGCAGTCCACTTGATGTCCGCCGGTGGTGCTGCCGAGGAGCCAAGTGTGGGTTTTAGGGACTGTACAAATAACAGTGTGAATAGCTCTCATCGCTTCCTGTCACTAATAAGAGCTAGATCAGTTGTGCTAACTAGTTGCACTTGATGTAACATTTGAAATCTGGAAGTTTGTGTGCAATACTATGTTTAAGTACAGTAAAATTTGTTTAAGTTGCATAGCTAAATCAAGAGTTACAAAGTTATAAATGAATTTTGGAGTGAGGAAAGAAATATTAAAGAGGTACACTTGAATTCCACCATATTGATGTTTGTCAACTAGAATTGGATGTAAACAAAGACCAACAAACTCACTTAATATTTACAGCTCAAATAGTAGCATGGGCTAATAGAGATCTCTATACGGTAGTTTCCTCTTCAAACTTAATGGCCTCTCAAAATAAAGATTACCAACATTGTCCAGAAAAACTCATGTACCTAATCAATGGATATGCAAAGTTCACAACACAGTATTTTTCCACACCTGAAACTTTTTTTGGGAGAAGTCATATGTCAATACAATGACAAATTCAATATTGTCAACTAAACATAGATGACTTTGAGTATTTGCTGCGACTTTTGGTTATTATCAAGTACTTGGGTGGCTAAGTACAAACACATTGGGGCCCTCCCCATCCTTGCGAGGCAAAGATGGACAGCGCCACCAGCAGTCCTCCACAGACGTATTTCCAAATGTTTGGCCACTGCTCCACTAAATAGCTTCCTAAGTCTTTGGAGAACTCTGTGTCGAAGGAGAGGCTGGGTAACTCGCCCTCAAAATCTGTGTCGAGGCTGGGTATCTCCTCAGAAGCTGTGTCGCCTACCTTGGGCTTGGACGACGGATCATAGCTTAGCTCGGCTAGAAGGCCAGAATTAGATTTTGCCACACCTTTCTCGTCTTCCGTCTTGCCAGTAGCCACAGAGCCCATACGCTCTGCCAGGCTCGCTGGCCTCTGATCTTCGACCACAAAGTCGAGAAAGGAAGTGATGTTCGAGTACTTGCTACGTAGAGCCTCGTCCCTGATAAAGACCTGGAGCTTGGTCTCGTACCAGAAGGTTCGGCGGATCGCGAGAACAAGCCCATGAGCACTCCCAGGATAACGATGTAGCTGCCACACGTCCCTGCCAGACTTCAAACAGCATGGCACCAGCACCGTGGGGCACTGGGGACTAGGCAGTGGATAGACAAAAGCTCCTCCAGTGTCCTCCGACCGGCTGCATAGACGAGAGTCAGAGGAAGTATGGCACTACTGATTAGATCTTACACGTCATATAGCAAGGATAGAGCTTCCTTCCTCTGCATGCTCTCAACAAAAGACGGGACACGCTCCAAGTATCCCAAGGGTGACTGAAGAACCTGTGAGGCAACCAAACGAGAATGAGACAATGAAACAGCAACCATAACGCTTACCACTTCTTCTGCAGCTTCAATAGCCCGAGATGGATCTTCCACTTCCTCCGCTTCGATATCTGGATCTTCCCCTTCTCCTGCTTCGTTGGGATCTTCCACTTCTGCTTCGAAAATAGTCCCATCCCTTGCGAGACAGTCATCTGCAATGAGAGGCAGGAGTTAGATGTCTAAGGAAAAACAAGGGAAAACTGTGCACGCACAGCTAATGTTTCGGAACGCTGCGAATGGAAACGTAGGGCTCCTCTCCAGCCACAGCCTGGCGTGCGTAACACAGAAGTAGACCGCGAGGCGGTGGGAGAGAAAGACGGAGTGAGGTGGCCGACGCGTCACCAGGTGGAGCAGGAGCTTGCTTTCCTGCACAGCGGACAGAAGCTCCTTGAATTCGATGTTTGTGACGTGACGCCACCGCCATGCAGGCTCTCGCTCCCCGTCCGCTTCCAAGTCCTCGGTCCGGTCTATCTCACCGACCCCGGTATAGCCAAGGACAGCGCCGAGGCTGCTCCGGTAAACGTTTTCCCAATCCGCCACCTCAACTGGAACGTAGCCTTCTTTGTAGAGTTTGGTCACCTCGCATTCCACAGCCTCTAGACGATCGGCCTCGTCACCTCTGGCTCTGGCCTCCTTGATCCTGCTCCGGAGAGTGGCCAGCGAGGTGGCACAGCTCGGCCCATCCGCGTCACGTCTCGGTGGCGAGAGGAAGTACGTGCTTCGAACAACTTTGGCTACGATGGTGCGAAGCTTGCCATGCTGCGGGTGCTCCCTGAAAGAAAAAACCAAGAGAAATTTAATAGAAGCCCTCGGAGTCGGCGTACATCTCACCTTTGCCAATCTTCTTCGACTGCATCCAGGGCGAGCATGGTGCCATCGTTGCTCAGTGCTCCCGCGGGGAGGGGCTGGAGGAGTGACGAGAAAAAGTTGACAAGAGCGGAGAGGGCTTCCTCCGTGACGCCTGCGGAGGATGCGCAGGCACGGAGCTCGGCAGCGTTGCCCTTGAGCAGCGACGACAGATAAAGCAGCGCCACCAACCTGAAGAGATGGGGATCAGACGCCTCGGGAAGCCAGTCGTCACAACCCCAGATATACACCTGGAGCTCGTGGAAGCACTCGGCATCGCGCAGGTCTTGCTGTGCGCACTCCACCAGTTCCTTGTCGAGATCCTTGAGGAACTGATAGACATCCCACTCAGCCCTGGATCCGGGATGTAAGGCAGCGCGGACAACACCCTCCATCCTAGAATTTAGGGCTCGCCACAACACTCCACTCTTTATACGTGCTGGTTTGCTTCTCCAGCACGTATCCCCAATACCTGCAATGCATGGTAAGTATCTCGGGAGCCGGCAACTCTGGAAAGCGTCCTCTTGTAACAGATGCTTCCTGGGAGGACGCGGAGCAGGAGGTTGGCAAGCCTGCAAGTACTCAGATCCCGACGTCTCGTTCCCGGTCGCAGAATGCGGCTCCCAAGAGCTCGCAGCAAAGATGCAATTGCTGTGAGGACGTGTCTGCTGATCTCTCCCCGTATGATCAACATTGATTCGCCGATTTTCGGTAATACAGGTCGATCATAAGCAGCAGTTCGATGCTCCCAAAGAACTGCAAAAGACGAACAGCTACAGAGCATTGTTCTGAGAATGTGATAACAAACCTATAACCGCGAGGACTGTATTGATTCACAACCACCGCCTCTGCCAAAATCTATAGCGCACAGAAAAACTCTTTCAAACATATTTGTTTACTGGTTAAGAAATCGAGGAAGAACAAGCGGGATTGAAAATGATCGAGCTCCACGTGCTGTAACTGTATTTCTAAAGTAAACGAACTACGCTGTATCAAAGAGCCTAGTAGCTTTTTCACAAGCTACAGACAAAGAAAACCAATTCAGATGGCTATCAAACTAAGTTCAGTTGAACATTTAACATGCAGTAAGAGTTTCCAAAAACTATGGTGGAACGGAAAGCTTATTGAAATAGATGAATCAGACTGTGGAATAGACACTTCCAATAACATATCATGTACACTTAATGGAATTGGAAAGAGCAGGACATTCAAATCTGCACAAGCGCGATGAAGGAGACCGACCAGTGTGCCGTTTTGTGGACTTCAAAAATGTGTTCGATGCCGTTCGACGGCACGCAATCAGAGCACCACCCGACATCGTGAACACAATCCTCTACACATGCATTCAAGCCGCGCTGGCCGGACAAGCCCCCGTCCCATGCGATGCAGGGTCAAGCAGGGATACCCCATTTTAGCTTGGTCTAATTTTCAAAGTGAAGAGATTATTCATGCTCTGTGTCAACAAGAACATGCTCTGTGTCAATTCAAGGAAGAATTTGAAATAACAAACAAAACAAACTTACATACCATCGATAGATGGAACTCAGTGGAACAGCTTGCGACCGCTGCTGTTAACTTGTGCCACCACCGCAGCGCACTTGTGCAAGTTGTCCATGCTCTGTGTCAACTAGTCAGCTCGGGATCCTCTCCCTCATATCCACATTGAGTCCTGCCTCATCTTCTAGATCTTCCAGCAGAGCCTTCTCTAGGTTGTAAGTGAGTATCTCGTCCGAGAGACGAGCTAGCTCCACTTTCCAGTATACTCACAATCATCTCCACAACTTGTTGGTCTGCCGTATCAAACGTGGTGTCTGGGATTCCAGGAATTGACACTGAAGTCGCCTGGGGCTTACATCGGCGGCTCGAGACTGAGATAGTTCTTCTCCTTTCTGAGCTTGCGCTTGACGAACTCCTCGCACTTGGCCAAGCACCGACCAAAGACGATCTCAACTTTCTCGCCATAGAGAACTGAAAAACTGGGCCATCCTAGGCCTGAAGTGTGGCTCAACACCAAGTTTGCAGCCGTGTCCTGGACATAGTCGTGAGCAGAGGTAACCACCTGGAAACATATTTCTTCCATCTTGCTGGCCACAACAAGCACCAACGATGGAAGAAAGTTTGGCAGTTCCACTCCCTTGGACTCGACCAGGAAACCAGCAACAGTGTCAAGATTTTCGCGGCTTGAAAAGTCGGGATAGCTGGCCCAGAGTTCCCTGTGAAACTCCTTGTATAGGCGAGCAGTGTAGTGCATCTGCTTATCACTTCCAGACTTGATACACTTTCCTGTCACAAGCTGCTCCAGCTGCTTCTATACCTTGTGAACACCCTTGTAGTGCTCAAACGAAGGATCTGCCGCACCATGTCTTGGACAGGTGCTTGTTCTCTTTAAACAGATATTTCTCCTGCGCTCTGGTTTCTCCTGCGCTTTGGCTTCTTCGTGGGAGCTCTCATTATCCATCTTGTTTCCGGACACAAACGTAGCCCAGCCCAACCTTGACCATGTTGGTGACAACTTTGTTGTAGAGACCTTCAGGAGCACAGTCGACTTTGGTGACCAACGCCAGCGTCCTGCTTGTCAACTTGCTTGTCAACTTGCTTGTCAATGACACACAGGTCAAAAAGTCTGTTGGCCGGCTGATTATCAAGCTGGCAAGGGATTTGACTTTCCACTAGATTGATTACTAATGGTTAGTAGTTTGATGTTTTCTTGCCGAATACTTGAGTTATATATAAATGGGACAACAATGGCATTATAATTCTCATTATTGTCCTAAAGTGGATGATTTAGTATTAGTTTGTTTTCTCAATTTTATGGTATATGATTTGTCCAAGTTGTTTAGTGGAAAAGACTATATCATGTGTTGCAAAAAGTTGGACTATAAGTTTATAAAGTTTGGCATAACATTTAGCAAATCAATTTTCTAAAAATTATGCATGTGTAACAATTGAAATACTTTATATAAAAGGATCAAGAACAATTAATACCACATACAGATCCACTAACACTTCTTCTTGATGTTCCTCTAAATCTTGGCACATCCATGTAAAAACCTTAATAATCTTCCATCATTTTAAGAAAGGAGGGTGATGTGGGGGTTTCAATTATACAGTTACAATGTTATATATTAATATTAACATAGTAGGATTTTGGTAGTTGTCAAATTTGTTTTAATTTAGATGATTTGCTCTTGTATATAAATTAAGATTTTTGGGCTAATTGATATTTTTATATTTCATTTCCATATTCTATGCACTTACAACTTTTAAAATATAATCTATTTAAAATCCAAGTTAATTACAATTCACTACCTCTGCATCATTTTTTCCTGTGGTGAAGGGCATTAGGGACCCAATGAGCACTTTTCAAACTAAAAAAATGAGACCAAATGGTTCATTGTCATTGTCAATTCTCCTCTCTCACAGGTGTTTTGATTTATAACATGCCTTTTCATTGAGGTGAGGAGGTTTGACAAGATGCAATGAAATGATCCTCATGTCTCCTCTCGTGTCCACCGTTATGAGAAAGTTCTGGCGGGGCAGCAGGGTCTCGACACGGGTCGTGGAGTTGACAACATCAATAGCCTTCCTGTAATGCCCGTTTTGGGCATTTGCTGTATTTCCAGTACGTGGCTCCGTGGATCATCCTTCCTCAGAAATACTGCCAGCGCTAGAGCAAGCGTGTATAACGATGCTGAGCGTAGATTCGTTTGGGCACACTCCATCGCGGTGCATTCTCCGGAAGAACTGCAGTCGATGCAGCTACACTTCCAATACATGTCCACCAGGAGATTCCCAAGCACCAGCTCGCGATCCATGCCCGTTCGGTAGAGAGGCTTGCCCTCTGCCAGGGATTGCGAGGTGGTGTAGTGCCACACCAGTCGCGACCACGCAAATGCCGCTGCGAGACTTGGGGTGGTGGAGACGGAGAAGAGCAAGTCCCATGGTACTTGTAGGGATAGAATTAACAATTTTGCGCTTGATGATTTCACTCCTGTCTTCCACCTTGTGGTCGCGCAATCACTTCCATCGCTATCAACTTCTCTGGATATTAAGCAACGTCTTGGGCAGTAATTTCACACTGGCAATGTGGATCTTGCGCAAACACTCCATCGCGTGCTTCAGAGTCTCGCCCCCTCAGTGATAATGAGCTTCGAAGGATTGGAGCACTGCTCCCTGATACCACCATCGCTCATCATAACGACGATTAAGACAGTAGAGCTAGTTGACCACGTCCATGTTTTGGCTTTGTTTGCTTTCAACTGCGGGGGAGGTCGCAGTGAGTCCCCGGCCCGTGACTGGTGGAGAGGCCGTGAATGCAAGCAACACCACCCGACGTCTCTTAAATAAAGGGCTTGCGCTCAGAAGAAAGAGAGCTCTTCGTCAAAAGGAGATCAAGCGACCGGAACAAGTACAAGGTTATAAAGATGTTCTCGCACACAATTTGTCTTCCTTTGTTAACTCTGTTGGTCCAGATTTAATTGGGGGAATGTAGCAAAACCATTGCAAGATCGGCTTTTTGGATCCAGCCACACCCACCCATCTATCAAATCCTCTATGGTTTCACAGCAATGCACGGTCGCCACCCTTCTCGCAGAGCAAATGCAGGTGCCTGTATGGAATCGATTCCGTCAAGCACTATGGGACTCGCTCTTCTCCTTCGTCCCCCCACCCAACGTGTGAGCGAAGCAATCCTTAAATTCAGCTTTCGCTTTGGACAGAGGTGTACGTGAAATTATTAGAGAGATTATTCAATGAAGAACATGCTCTGCCTAGAAGAATTTGAAATTTTAACCAGCGTGGAGGACTTTGTGGATGAAGCCTTTGATCTTCCGAGGCGATTCTTTGAAAGCAGCGCGAGCGGTCTCTTTCACCTGGGCAGCCTTGCTCCTCACAAGCTCGCCCTCGTCAATCACCGCTCGAAAAGCTCGCTCGAAAGCAATCCTCGGGATTAAACCATCTTCACCATCTTTCGCTAGTCCCACTCCAATCCCCAAGTGCTCCACAATGATCCGTGCGTTCCCTCGCTGCTCTCCGTAAAACGGCATCGTGATAATCGGAACGCCCCGGCTTAAGCTCTCCATCGTCGAGTTCCATCCGCAGTGGGTCATAAAACCACCCACGGCCCTGTGCGACAGAACCAAGAGCTGTGGTGCCCATTTCGTCACCACCATTCCTGTCTTGTTCGTCGTCGCCCGTTCCAAAAATCCCTCCGGGAGAAACTCCTCGGCACCATTGTGCAGAACCCACAGAAATCTCTTCTCGCTTGCTTCCAATCCAAACGCTAGCTCTTCGATCTGTTCCCGGTTAGCGCGAGCGAAGCTTCCAAACGAGATGTACACGACGGACGCGGTGGGCTGCTCGTCCAGCCATGCCAAGCACTCGACTTTGTCACAGTGTTCACAAGCATCGTCGTCCGCGAAGTAGGGGTCTGGAAGCAAAGGCCCGATATCCATGAAAGGAACCTTGTTGGGATTTATCATCGCATTCTCGCTCACAGCGATGCATGCCTCCTCCTCGATCGCAGCAAACGTGTTGCACATCACTCCAGCTGCCTCGTGAGCTCGAAGAGCATTTGTCACGTAGAAATACCGCATCACATCGGGGATTGTCTCTATGACTGGGCTGCTAACTTGGTCGCTCGAGAGTGGCGAGAGTCCAGCCGAATCTATCCCGGGTATTCGCACCAGCTCTTGAGCTCGCACAGGAAGCTTGTTTTCGTGTAGCATGCTCTTGACATAGAAATGAAAGGCCAGTGCCATTCCCGGTGATGGGTAGAAGATAATCCTGGGAATGTTGAGCTCGTCCGCTACGTCTTGGGCCCAGGAAGCGAGCAAGTTGTCCGTAATGATGCAGCTTATCGGAGGATTAGCAGCACTGATGAGCTCCTTCAGTTCTACTCCATCTTCGGGATGGAATCTAAAGGACCAGAGAATGACCTGCATCGAGTCGTGCCCCGAGCTCGATTCCTGCTGCTCTTTGGGTGGGAAGTTTTTTTTGAGCGTCTGGAACTTGATGTGTGGGTTGCATGCTCGTGCTTTGGCCTCTCTCTTCACTTGCTCAAGCCTGAACTCGTGACAAACGTAGCTTACCTCGAAATCAAGGCCCGCTAGCCTGCTCGCGAGGACTAAAGCCGGGATCATATGCCCTTGAGCCAAGTAAGGAACGACCATCAAGTGAGGCACCTCCTCTCCCATTATTGATCGCTCTCCTTACCCCGGACTTCCTTCTCAACGATCATAAAGGCTTTGAAACAAATGGTGCCAAAGTGATCACTGTTGTTCCGGCAGAAACGAAGCAGCACCGCTCGCTCCAAATGTGGACACGAAGCACGCAGCATCGACAAACACGCTAAAACCGGAACGAGGCATAACAAACAAAACAAACTTACATACCATCGATAGATGGAATGGAACTCAGAGGAACAGCTTGCGACCGCTGCTGTTAACTTGTGCCACCACCGCGGCACACTTGTGCAAGTTGTCCACGCCGTGTCAACTAGTCAGCTGGATCCTCTCCCATTACCTTGCTCATATCCACCTTGAGTCCTGCCTCATCTTCTAGATCTTCCAGCAGAGCCTTTTCCAGGTTGTCAGTGAGTATCTCGTCCGAGAGACGAGCTAGCTCCACTTTCTAGTATACTCACAATCATCTCCACAACTTGTTGGTCTGACGTATCGAAAGTGGTATCTGAAGTCGCCTGGGGTATACTTTGGCGGCTCGAGACTGAGATAGTTCTTGTCATACGTAAAGACTGTGTGTGATTCCTTCCTGAGATTGTGCTTGACGGACTCCTCGCACTTGGCCAAGCACCGACCAAAGACGATCTCAACTTTCTCGCAGAGAACTGAAAAGCTGGGCCATCCTGAAGTGTGGCTCAACACCAAGTTTGCAACCGTGTCCTGGGTAGCAGAGGTAACCACCTGGAAACATATGTCTTCCATCTGGCCACACGCTCCCACGATGGAAGAAAGTTTGGCAGTTTCACTCCCGCAACAGTGTCAAGATTCTCGCGGCTTGAAAGATAGCTGGCCGAGAGTTCCTCTGAAACTCCTCGTATAGGCGAGGAGTGTAGTGCATCTGCTGATCACTTCCATCACAAGCTGCTCCAGCTGCTTCTGTACCTTGCGAACAACCTTGTAGTACTCAAACGAAGGATCCGCCGCTTGCTCCGACCATGTCTTGGACAGGTGCTTGTTCTCTTCAAACAGATATTTTTCCTGCGGTCTGGCTTCTTCGTGGGAGCTCTCATTATCCGTCTTGTTCCGAACGCAAACGTAGCCCAGCCTGGTGACAACTTTGTTGTAGATACCTTCGGGAGCGCCGTCGACTTTGGTGACCAACGCCAGTGTCCTCTTTCCCTGCTCGTCAACTTGCCGAGACATTTGGATCGACTCGCAGGTCGAAAAGTCTGTTGGCCGGCTGATCATCAACTGGCACTCAGGTGATTCCTGGCAAATCTGGAGCATCCGCCTTGTTAAGGATATCGGCTTGTTGACAATATTCTTAGATAGCAAGCTCGGAGGTCGCCGCATTGATCGCGTCTGGTATCTCATCCTCGTTGATGGTGAAAGAGCTCTTACCATCATACTCGATACTGATAACCTCCTCCGACTCATTGTCCGCTTTCTGGAGCCTGAGCACCAAAGGAGATCGTGTCACGATTCCCTCTCCATCCGACAAACTTAAGCCGGCAAGGGAATCGACTTCCCACTGGATATCACCAACATTCTTCCATGACGTCCATGGACCTCACCTTGTCCACCGCGTCAAGCGAAGTGTTGAATGAAGCATGGATAGGACGCCGAAGCCATTCGAAAAGAACCTGTGGACCGCAAAGATTTGAAGATCATATATACAGAGTGAGTTGTCCATTGATCTTCAATCTTCGATCGCCAAAAGACCAAAAGCCAGTCACCAAAGGAGTGCGCGAATGCTCGCGACCTTCATTTTAAATCGAGCCATCCAGTAAAAATAAAAGAAAGAAAAGAGTAAGCACAATTTAGAAAGCTAAGTAAAACAACGAACCTTGGGTAGAGGTCAATCGACTGTTGCCGCTTAATCCACTTCTTCCCATGCACTCACAGCCTCGAAAAGCACACTCTTCACATGTTTCGCAGCTAGGCCACATCCAAAACACGCGTTCGAAAAACCAACATAGTGAGCAGCACTATCGGAGTCCCACTCGAGAACGAGCCTTGCAACTTGCAGGCCCGTGTCGGCATCCCCATGAACTTGGCATGCTGCAAGTAGGATGCTGCTGGCAATCACACGAGACTCCCAAGACAGCAGCTCCTTGCTCAGTGCTTCGGCTTGCTCCAGCCATCCAAGCTTGGCGAATATGTCCACCATGCACACGACATGCTTTTCGGTGGGTTGTATCCCATAGTCGTGTTCCATCGAGCTGTAGAAGAGCAACGCTTCGTGTAGAAAACCAGATTGACTGCACGCCGAGAAAACGCTGATAGACGTGATCGCGTTGGGCTTGAATCCTTGCTGCAGCATTCTTCTCAGGAGGTTTAAAGCTCGGATGCTATCACTGCCTTGAGCATAAACTCCTACCATGGCGGACAAGGAAACTACGTCTAGACATTTCATGCGGCCAAAGATGATTTCGGCCTCGTCCACACAGCCAAGCTGTCCATACATTTTCACAAGAGCTGTAAACACCCTGTTGCTGGACGAGCTTTCGTCGAGGGCTGATGTGAGTCTGGCATGGATTTCTCGCCCCCAAACAAGTGCTCCTACGCTTCCACAAGCCTCCAGCACCGCAACATAAGTTACCTGGTCTGGCTCGAGCTCCATTTGGTGGAAGACATCCAGAGCCAGCATTGGCTCACCGTTTTGGACGTAAATAACGATAATCGTGGTCCAGGTAACCACGTCCCTGGAGGGCATTCGATCGAAAACCTCTCTTGCTTCGTTCAGACAGCCGCATTTGCCATACATGTTGATAAGTGCGTTGGCAACTGCAACGAGCTCCTCAAACTTTGATAGAGCAGCTAGCTCGTGAATCTCTTTGCCTTGGTCGATGTCTTCAGCCACGGCACAAGCATCAATGATCACAACAAACGCGCGGCTGTCGAGGAAAGCCCGCCCTAGCAGCATTTTCTGGACGACATCAATAGCCTTCCTGTAATGCCCGTTTTGGGCATATGCTGCAACCATAGCTGTCCATGACGCAGGATCTCTGTGCTGCATTTCTAAGAACACTCTTTCGGCGCTTCCAACATCGCCACATTTGCCATAAAGAACGATAAGCGCATTTCCTACGTACTCGAACAGTACGTGGCTAGTATCCATTGCGGCGTGAATTAATCTTCCGTCAGCAATGCTGCCAGCGCTGGAGCACGCGTGTAGAACGATGCTGAGGGTAAATTCGTTTGGGCGCACTCCATCGTGGTGCATTCTCCGGAAGAGCTGGATCGACTGGTGGTAATGCCCATTGCGGGCATATGCTGCGATCATGATTGACCACGAGTAGACGTTCCTGCAGTGGATCCGCTGGAACACTTGTAGAGCGGAGTCGAGGCAGCCACACTTCCCATACATGTCCACCAGGAGGTTCCCAAGCACCGTCTCGCGATCCATGCCTGCAGCGGCGATCTGCTTATGGAGACGCTTGCCCTCCGCCAGGGATTGCGAGGCGGTGCAGCGCCGCACAAGCCGCGACCACGCAAATGCCTCCTCCGCTGGATGGGGTGGTGGAGACCGAGTCCCATTGTGTAGCATTCAGGGTATCTTGCGATGGATAGATCGAGGGGATTTGCATTGGGCGATCCAACAAATGTGGGCTTGATGATCTTCACTCCACTCTTGCTTGCTAAACCGGTGTGATCATGCCACCGCCAACGCCCAACCAGCTTAACACGCAACTTCCCGGCCTCGTCAACTTGGCTGACAAGCTTGGACGAGTCTATGTCGCGGATGGGAGCCCCACGCTTGTGGATGCACTCCATTGCCTTGAGAGTCTCGCCCTCCTCACTTACGATGAGTTTCGAAGGTTGCTCGAGCTCGCTGACTACGTTCTCGTGTAGCAGTCCACCTCCGTGACAAGCTTGGCGAGAGCGTGACTGATAACTTGCCGCCCAGTCCAGCGTCGCTCGAACGGCGAACACCGTCTGGTAGCGTCTCCACCTTGCTCTCTCGAGTCCTCGAGATCCGGGAGCTCTGAGCAACACAAGGTCGTCGACAAGGCAGTCACGGGCGATGGGAGATCTCAGTCGAGCTCCTCAAATTCTCAAGAACCCTAAAAATGCAGGAACCTGCAAATGGAACAAGCATCGAATGAGGGAGGCGCTCACGTCGCTCACCCAATGAGACGAGTCATGGGCGATTACCTTGAGGTGCGTGGAGTGGAGTTCTTGGATCAAAAAGACATTTTGCTCTTTCTTGCAGCAAATGGGAGCCAGGTCTTGTTTGACATTCTTCCACCCAGGAGCAGCATTGGAGGGGCATTGGTTTGGAGCACAAGATCTTGAGGACTCCATCCCCAAGCAGCTGGAGATTTGGCAGAGGCAAGGAAGGGGGCCTTGCCTTGAATGCTGTCTGTGGTGTTGTGGGGCCTTGCTTGGAAGAGCGAGTCTTGTCAACACTGGCGCGTTGCTGCCGCTGCCAACCAATTCCTCCACGATGGATGAAATGAATGAATGAGGAGGGAGGACGGCAAAAGAATTGATTTTCACCGACGGTTGCAATGCAAAGAGCTGGATGGCCCACGAACGACACCACCATGCTACCTATCTATCTATCTTCTCTCCAACAAAGCGAGAGTGAGAGAGAGAGAGAGAGAGAGAGAGAGAGAGAGAGAGAGAGAGAGAGCAAGATAGAGCGGAAGACGAGATGGATCAAAGCTTTCCGACACTGACGCTCCAACAACGTGGGGCCGGCTGGGCTGGCGGGCCTCGGAACGGGATCGCGAAATGGTACCGAGGAAGGACAAGCTCCAACGTAGAAAATGGAGGTGAGCCATTGTTTTTGTGGAGGGACAGCGATGTTGCTACTAACTTTTCTCCCTTTCCTAATGTTGGACAGCTCAGTCGCGGTGTGACCCGAATGATCGACGCAAAGTTTCCAGCCTCCTCTTCGCCTTTCTTCCTTGTGGGGGCTGCCAGCTTCAGAGCAAAGCGCTGCACCAACAAAAGCACATCTCAGTGCGTGCTGATGCCAGGCACCTAACTCGCTGTTGCTCTTCTCGTCGCTCGAGGAGGAAGGAGCACGCACGCACGCACGGCGATGGATGCGCTGCGGCCCTAGGCGCAGCCATTTGGTGAGCCATTGCAGTCTGCCTGCTACTCATTCTCACTCTCTTCAAATGATTCTTTCGCAGCGCTTGCAACGTGATGCCAGGCCAGTCCCAACTGATCGTCCACAATTGTGGGATGGCAAGGAACGAGCACTCGCGTGGCTCAGCTCCAGTTGAGTGAGAATTGGTCTTGCAAGCAAGGCTTTTGTTCATCCGTGGCTTTTGCGTGGTGTGTAAACAGGGATAGTCGCACTCGGGCTGCTCGACTTGCTTGCTTGCTTGCTACTGATCGAGGAAGATGGCATGGACGTGGAAGAAACGGTACTCGGATAGAAATGGAGACGCGGTGATCAGCAGCACCTCGCACCTCCCACCGAGTCCAAATAATGTGAGTCATCACGAGCGAGCAAAAGGACACTCTTTTTTTCTCAATTCTCTTGCGCACTCTCTTGCACAGGGTGATCATGCGAGGATCTCCGAGGCATGGACGCAAGCACCATCGGAGTTGGCTCTCAAGGTGAAGGAGGCCGAAGTGAAGCAGCATGCTAAAGTCGCCGAAGAAGCTGTCGCAGGTAGCGTCTTCTTTATGTCCGTCTTTGGCGAATTCGTTCTGAAAACTCCATCTCCATTTCGATTTCAATGCAGGATGGGAGAAGGCGGAGGCCGAGACGGAGTCCATGAGAAGGCAGCTGGAGCTCGTCCAGAAAGAAAAAGCCGCACAGCAGGAGCGTCTCTCGCACTTAGATGCGGCGCTCAAGGACTGCACGCGCCAAGTGCGACTTGTCAGAGAGGATCAAGAGCAAAAACGACAAGAGCTGCTGCACAAGAAAAACAAGGAGGTGGACAAAATCCGAGCCGAGTATGAGGCCAAGTTGGCAGACGTTGGGCGACAGCTGCTAGAGGCGGGGGCAGAGAACAAGGTGATGGCGATGACGCTCCAGGAGCATGCTAGAACAATCGGGGAGGTGACAGATGCCAAGTCCCGAGCCGAGGCGGAGATCAAACTGCTGCAGCACCGCATGGAGTCGGTTGAGAAGGAGAAGGGAGCGCTCAAGTACGAGGTGCATGTCCTCAACAAGCAGATACAGATACGAAACGAGGAGCGAGACTACAGCAAGCGAGACATCGAAGCTCTCAACAGGCAGCACGCGGAGGACACAAAGGTGATGAACAAACTGGAGGCCGAGTGCCAGAAGTTGCGGATTCTGGTCAGGAGGAAGCTCCCTGGTCCCAATGCTCTAGCGCAGATGAAGATGGAGGTGGAGAGCCTAGACGGGGGTGGCGAAAGCAAGAGAAGGGGTACTAGGAGCTCCACAGAAACTAAGCTGCATCAGAATGGTAGCCGGGAGATCGAGCTGCTTCTTGAGAGGTTGCTGTCCATGGAGGAGGAGACGAAGATGCTCAAGGAGGCACTGGCTCAGCGGAATGGCGAGCTTCACTCCTCTCGGCTTATATGCGCCAAGACGGCAACCAAACTGTCAGCCATGGAAGCGTACTTCGACAGCGTTTCACGAACGCATGGACTGTCCAAGCCGAAAGTCAATGGCATCGACGCGGACTGCTCGCCTAGTGTGGTAACGGTCTCGGAGAATGGCACTGCGGACGATGAAGTTAGTCGTGCGGATGCTTGGGCTTCTGCACTGATTGCGGAATTGTCACAGTTCAGGAAGGACAAACCGTCACCAAACAGCATGACAAGCGAAGCCATCAGCTCTCCATCAACCTTTGGCGGCATCATGGATGACTTCACGGACATGGAGAAACTGGCATCCGAGTTAACGAGCGAGAAAGCTTCTCTTGATGAAGTAACAATCATGGAAGTCCCCGCGGCAAGGAAGCTGGAACAGGATTTCGAGAAGGCAGAAGGAGCGCTCAAGCCACAGGTTATTCAAGATGGTGGAGGCAAAGAAGTGACGGAGCTCCAACTCTCGATAAGCAAGGTGGTGGAATCTCTTGCGGGGTCCCTCGGTCTTCTATCGCCTGGGGATAATTCGGAAATGATCATAGATGGTGGACTGGAAGCCAGGCTCCAGAAAATGAGTCCACAGCCGAGTGTGGAACCGGCACCATCGTTGCAAGAGTTTGTCAGCGAGCTCCTTGGAGCGTTGGAGATTATATCGTCCGCAGTTAGCAGCAAGAAGCACAGGTCCAGTGCGGTTGAAGTCCTCGACTGCGAGACCCAGACGTGCAATGGCGATGACAAGCTGGAGCTTGAACTGGTCCGCATTGAGAAGAACGCTCTCGAGAGCCACATGAAGTCCGAGCTTAGTCGCCTGACAGCTATGGAAGGCGAGGTGCTCCAGCTGAGAAGCGACAAGGTCCAGCTGCAGCAGGGCCTAGATGCGGGGAATCAAGAGCTTGAAGCATCCAAAGCTCAGCTCCAGGAGGCACAGCATCTCATTCAGGAGCTACAAACAAAGCTCTCTCTTTCAGTACCGGACGGGACCAAGGAGGAGGCCATGGTTGTCACTGAAGTGGAATCTCAGGTTCGATCCAGCGGTTCATTAATGCAAGATGCGGTGTCACGGCTAGAGAAGGAGCTCGAAGAAGAATACAAGCACCATGAAGAAGACAAAGCAAGGAGGTGAGTTTCTTTCTCTCTCTCTCTCTCTCTTTTTTTCTATCTTTCTCTTTTGATACGACAAAGGTGTGTCAGTACGATTCAGGAAACTGATGGTTTGCAGTTGCAGGAAAGAGCAGCAGGAGAGTGCGGTGCAAGCGGAGGAAGCCGAGGACGACAGGCGGACACGAAAGGTTCGTTTCTTTGAATATTTTAACAGGATTGTCAAATCGAGAAACGCCCGTGCCTGGCTTTCGTGCTGCAGGGGGAAGAGATTGCCGAGGCCGAAGCGAAGCTAGCCGAGTGCCAGAAAACCATCCTCGCTCTTGGCAAGCAACTCAAAGTCCTGTCGTCGTCACCTCGCCGGGAGGCGAACACGAACACGAGCACGAACGCTGACTCCATAGTTGGGTCGTCGAGGGCCAACTCGATGCTCTCAGTCTTGCGAAACTTCTCGGAGAGCGACCCCGAGGAGGAAATGGTCTCTCGCGACGTGACCATTGCAACACCAGTGAACGAGTCCTACATTCCGACGCTACGCCAGGATCATGACGAGGAACAGGACGCTGGCTTCCCACCTTCGAGCCCGCTGATGATGCAGCGAGGGGGTGCCGGCTCGAGCTCCCCGGCCACGAAAGCCAGACGATCGAGCTTCTCGCGGTTTTTCAGAGCCAAGAACAGTGCGTGACTTGGAGTGGAGTGGAGTGGAGTGGATAGACGAAGAACAGAAACAAAGTTGGCCGGGGCAGTCTAGAACGGGGTGTACAGTGTGGATGGCGATGGAGTTTTGGAGATTTTTGGCATGGCTTGGCTTGCACTGCTCGTCCAGGTAGCAAGCAACGAGAAAAAAAGCGAATCATCAAGCGCACTCTCGCTGGCGGGGGGGTGAGAGGGGCAACTTTGCTTGAGCTTTGGGACAAGTGAAGCTTACTACTTCTTCGCTCCTTGCTCTTTGTTCTACGCAACTCACTCTTTTCTCCCTCCCTTCCTTGTGGCCTGCCAAGTGTGGCGCGTTTAAGGCAATGCCGGTGAGGAGGACGGGCGAGGGCTGTAGATGGTTGACCGGGCGGCCGGCGACCGTTGACCATCCCAACGCGCATTCCACTACTTGTGGGCGCAACGCAAGCGCACCGGGTCTCGCGGCTATGGATACCTGGATGGGATCGATTTGACTGGGTAAAGGAGGAATCCAACAGTGGAGGGAGAGGTATAGCTATGCAATGAGGAAGAAAAAGGAGGAGGTGGAAGTGGTGGTGGTCTTGCTGCTGGTGGCGGCGGTGGTGGCGAGCCTGGGAGATTTATCCCAGGACAGAGATGCGCTGCTAGATTTTTACAATGCAGTTGGGAGCGCGAGCAGCAACCGGCGGCTGGGCTGGAACAGGAGCGCTGGCGCGGGTCCCTGCGATTGGCGCGGGATCGAGTGCTCCTCCACTGGAATCACCAGGATTCGACTGCCCGGGGTGGGTCTCGCTGGAAGCGTCCCTCCCGGTAGCCTCTCCTCGCTGACGAGCTTGCGGGTTCTCAGCCTCCGCTCCAACCGGCTGGGCGGTCCCTTCCCCGATCTCCGCAACTGTTCCCAGCTCCGCGCGCTCTATCTCCAGGACAATCGCTTCTCCGGCCGGCTCCCCCCGGATTTCAGCCTGTGGCCGCAGCTCCTCCACATCAATCTCGCCTACAACGCGCTCAATGGCAGCATTCCCACCTCCATCAACAGCCTCACTCGCCTCACCACGCTCAACCTCGAGAACAACACGCTGTCCGGGGGCCTGGCGCCGGAGCTCTCCCTCCCCAGGCTGGTGAGATTCAGCGTCGCCAACAACAATCTCTCCGGCCCAGTGCCACAGCGCCTCCAGGGATTCTCCTCGGCCGCCTTCGATGGCAACGTTCTCATCTGCGGCCCTCCACTCAGCAACAATCCCTGCCCCATCACCGCTGCCCCTCCGGCCATCACCCCGGGCATCCCGCCCCCGGGAAGAAGAAGACGCTCCAGAGGCCTCAGCTCGGGCGCCATCGCTGGAATTGTGCTGGGAAGCATCGCCGCGGCCGTGGTCGCCGCCCTCCTCTGCTGCTTGCTCGTCGCGAGATCCCGGCGGCAAAGGCGAGCCACTGGAGGAGGAAACAGGCATGTGACAGTAAGAGCTCGAGCTCAATCCAGCTTCAAGCCCAGCGCCGGGGCGGTGGCGGCTGGCGGATCAGGAGGAGATCACGCGGGCGATTCCACGTCCAAGGAGGAGGATCTGTCCAGCTCCCTCCAGGGCGATCAGCTGGTGGGCAGCAAGCTCGTGTTCTTGGACCCGGCCAGGAGGGGCTCGTTTGATCTCGAGGACTTGCTGCGAGCGTCGGCCGAGGTTCTTGGCAAGGGCAGCATTGGAACCACGTACAAGGCAGTGCTCGAGGATGGCAGCATTGTGGCGGTGAAGAGGCTCAAGGACGTGACCGCGCCTCCCTCGCAGTTCGAGCACAACATGCAACTCATTGGAGGTCTCCGCCACCGGAATGTGGTGCCACTCCGAGCTTACTACCACTCCAAGGACGAGAAGCTGCTCGTCTCGGACTACATGCCGCGAGGGAGCTGCTCGGCTCTCCTCCACGGTAAGTTTTCTCAAGTTCTTCCAAAGTTCTTCCAAGAGAAAAGGTGGTGAGCAAGCTGCAAAATGGGATCTTTGCAGGGAACAGAGGAGCTGGGAGGAGTCCCCTGGATTGGCCATCGCGTCTCCGGATCGCCGACGGCGCTGCGAAGGGTCTGGCATACATCCACGAGCAAAACGGCGGCACGTTCGTTCATGGCAGCATCAAATCGTCCAATGTGCTGCTGGCCAAGGACTTCGAGGCGTGTGTGTCGGACGCCGGGCTCGCGCATCTCCTCACCACCAACGCCGCCGCCACCTCGTCGCGGATGCTCGGCTACCGGGCGCCCGAGGTGCTGGAGACGCGCAAGGTGACGCAAAAGTCGGACGTTTACAGCTATGGAGTGCTGCTGCTGGAGCTGCTCACTGGGCGAGCCCCGACGCAGGCGTCGCTTACCGACGAGGGGATTGATCTGCCGCGATGGGTCCAGTCGGTGGTGCGCGAGGAGTGGACGGCCGAGGTGTTTGATCTGGAGCTCATGCGCTACCACAACATCGAGGAGGACCTGGTGCAAATGCTGCAGCTAGCTTTGAGTTGTACGTCGGTGGCGCCGGAGCAGCGGCCCAGCATGAGGCAAGTGGTGGAGACGATCGAGCAGCTGAGGCGTGCCAGCAGTAGCGATGGTGGTGGTGGCGGCGGTGGTAGTGGTAGTGGCACTGGCGAGGACACATCCTGATTCATTCCTTAGGCCTGATCGAACTCCATTGTTTTGTTCCTTTACTCGGGGTGTTGCATAAGATCTTTCGATCATTGTTGTCATCAATCGCCATCATCCATGTAGAACACCTGGGATTGGATTGTTTACATTGGATTTTGAAAAAACCTGTCTTTTTGTTCAAGTACCAACAAATATAAAGCTTGTTTTAAAAAATTGAAGTATAGACTTTCACAAGTTTTAATAAAATTTGGAAAGCTTAATAGATTTCAACTTGTGATGATCAACTAAATCTTCTAATTGGAAGGAGCAGTTCTGGTATGACTTCTTTTCCCTTTCTTCCTGTTTCGCTGATTTCGTCTTTATTTTGGTGATCAGGTTAATTTGTTTTTCTTCCTTTGTTCTAAGTTTATAAACTTCCTTACTCTTCCCGTGGATTTGACACTGTACTGTCCATGAAACAGAATCTTTGCCACTGCATTGAATTAAATAAGATTTTAACATATTCAAGATGCCGATATAGACTTATAACACTATAGTGCTTGAAATGAGATTTTGTTTCATGTCACAATTTTGTTTTTTAATAAAATGTTGATATATGAAGTTCTGCTGCAAAAAATGCCCAAGCTTTTCCTAGGTATATCAGACCTTTC
The DNA here is from genome assembly GCF_000143415.4 of Selaginella moellendorffii. NCBI lineage: Eukaryota > Viridiplantae > Streptophyta > Lycopodiopsida > Selaginellales > Selaginellaceae > Selaginella > Selaginella moellendorffii. The sequence goes on from NW_003314385.1 coordinate 179,265, forward strand.
TGCCAATGTTCTTTTAGATAATTTGGAATTAAGATCTAACGCTACTGCAAGGTGCAAGTTGCAAGTTGCAAGTTGCAAATTAAAAATGAGAGGGACGAGGAAGAGAACTGCGTCTATACGTGGTTACCTTCATTAAGCTGCATAGAGGTTTGCCAGTGACACATAGCTCGCAGCACTCTTGGGCGCCATCTCACAGGCAAGCTTAGCAGCACCGGCGCCGTGCCTGACGTTACGATGGAGTCCACAAGCTCCAGCCAAGCTTCCCCACGACACTCCATCCCCTTGAAAAGGCATGCACCCCGCAAGCTCGGACGCATTCTCGAGTTGCCCCACTTTCCCAAACACGTCGATGAAGATGCAGTAGTGCTCGATGCAAGGCTTCAATCGATGGTCCGCCATGGCAGCCAAGTAGGAGCGTGCCTCTCTCAGCAATCCCTTGTGAGCGCAGGCATTGAGAATTATCAGAAACGATACGTCGTTTGGCAACACGGACTCCAACCCCATGCTGTGAAGCAGCTCAAACGCATCGCTGTAGTGCCCAAACTGAGCATATGCTGCAAGCATTGTGTTGTAGGATACAGTGTCTCTCCCTGGCAGCGTTAAAAACACGAGTTTCGCCGCAGGAACATTTCCTGCTTGGGCATCTGCGGCGAGAGTTACGTTCCACGTTGTAGCATCGCGCTCGGGAGACTTGTAGAAGAGATCCTTGGCGTACTCAGCGTATCCGTTTTGGACATAAACCGTAACCATGGCGTTCCACGAGACAACGTTCTTGACAGGAAGTAAATCAAACAGAACTCTAGCAGCCTCAACGTTTCTCTTTTGTCCATACCCAGCCACCAGAGCGTTCCAGGAGACAACATTCTGTTCAGGCATTTTGCTCCACAGCTCTTTCGCTTGCTCCATGCGCCCACACTGGGCATACGCGGCAACCATAGCGTTTACAGTCACGATGTTCCACTCGCTCATTCTTCGGAAGAGACGCTCAGCCTTTTCAATCAGTCCTTGTTCGGCAAAAGCAACAATCACTATGTTGCAAGACACAACATCGGGCTCTGGAAGCGCATCAAACAATCGCTCGACGAGATCGATGCTACCACTGTGGATGGCCGCTGCCAGGAGTGTGTTCCACGACACCATGTCGTGGCAAGGCATTCGATCAAACATTTCCTTGGCACCCTCGTACTCCCCGTTCTGCGCGTGCGCCTGGACGATGCTATTCCACGATGCCATGCTCCGCTCCTTGAGACTGTCAAACATGGCAGCCGCGCGCGCGAGGCATCCAGCGTCGGCATAGAGCGCAACCATCGCATTGCACGACACCGCGTCCCACTCGGGCATCCGGGCGAAGAAGATGGTCTCGGCCCCGGCCACATTCCCATTCTGGGCAAATGCTACAAGCAAGGATGTCCACGTCAAGAGATTGGGTTCCGGCATCCTCCGGAACAAGCGGTTGGCCTCTTCCACACACCCGTCGTTGGCATACGCTTGGATCATCGTGTTCCACGACACACAATCCCTCTCGGGCATTCTCTCAAAGTATTCTTTCGCTTGATCCAAATGCCCGGAATGGGCAAATGCTTGGATCATTGCGTTCCAGGTGACAAGATCCCGGACATGGTAGCTACCAAATGCCGCAAGCGCTTGCTCGATCATGCCCTGCTGCCCGTATGCCGTGATCATCGCGTTGGAGGCGACGAGATCGCGCTTGGAGGGCGGCGTGGAGTCGAAGAGCGACTTCGCTGTGTCCAGGCATCCATTGTGGAGGCACGCGGTGATGATGAGATTCCAGGAGAAGGAATTGGGGGATTGGATGCGGTGGAATGCGGCGAGCGCGTCGCCCACGCTGCCGCAGCGGCCATACATGTGGATGAGGAGATTGGCGAGGTATCTGCTGCTGCGGTGGGGGCTGTGGACGATCTCGGCGTGGAGGTAATGGGCCTGTGACAGATCCCTGCACGATCGAACGCGCCGGGCAATCGCGTCTTCTTCTCGAATCCTCCATTGCTCTTCCAAAGCTGACAATGACCTTGCTATAGTCATACAAGATATAACAAAAAACTAGCTATCATCTGTGGACAAAAACATTGCCTCTGTTTGGATTGACGAGCGAGCGAGCGATGGGGAGCTTTCACGCCAAGAATCCAAGCTTCTCTCCGTTCTTCTTCGCAATTCTTATCAAGCCTTGCCGGACCTTGTTGTCTGCGCCCACGGACTTGCAAAACTCGGTAATCACCTGGAAACGAAGAATGTGGATTCATCCAAAGCAAGCTATAGACCGACAGTACCTGGGAGTGAAGAGCAATTCCTTTTCCACGCAGCTGGTTGAATTGCTTCGCTCCCAAAACACTGCGCGCCACCACCACCAGCGGAGCAAAGATTCCCGAGCTTCCTTCCTTGCTGCCAGCCACCACCACCAGCGATGATCGTCTTCCTCTTTGCCTTGCGGAGGAAGAGCTCAAGTTCTTGGTCTCCAACTCAAGCCCAGCCAAAGGCCTGCTTGAGATCGATCCAGCGATAAACGCCATGGAACTGTTGCGCCAAGATCTGGGAGAAGCTCTCACTCCGAGACAACCATGATCACCATTGGCCTGGCAGTAGTCTTCTTCTCCAAGTTCCTCCTTCCTCCTTCCTCTTTCCTCTTTTGCTCTTTCACCCGAACGTTCTCCCTTTGGCATCCGACTCGCGTCCAACGTGTCGTCACCATAGCCAGGAGATGACCAGATGAGAAATGAATGGGCGGATGCCTGTTCCCAGCTTAGCTTAGCCCACCACCTTTCTCATCAGTGTGTAACACCGTGTGTTGTGAGTGTTAAGCACACGCTCTCGCTCAGCCCGTTTGCCAGCACCAGGTAAGCTCCAACATCTCCGGGACTGACGCTCCACACTCTCTGTGCCGCCGACTTTGCTCCTCCAACGTCGCAGTGGATGTAGCATCCCCCCAGCAAAGCTCCCCAGCTTGCAGCATCTCCGCGCAGAGGCATGCTTTTCGCGAGCTCCACTGCTCTCTCCACCAGTCCCGCACGCCCGAGGATGTCGATCATGCTCGAGTAGTGATCCATCACTGGCGTCAAGCCATGGTCGCCGCTCATCGCCACGAAGTAGTGACAGCATTGCTGGAGCAGGCCCTGGTGCGAGCAAGCCGTCAGGAGGATGACGAAGGTGGCAGCGTCCGGAGCAACACCGTCGACTTGCATCGCTCGGAAGACTAGGATCGCGTCGTTGGCATGGCCCGACTTGGCGTAAGCAGCCACCATGGAGTTCCAGGCGGCTGTATCGGTTGCCACACCACGATCCTGCAGCTTCATCCGCTCGAAAACCTGTCTAGCAGCTTGGAGATGGCCGTGATGAGCATACACCGAGATCATGGACGCCCAAGCCGTGGCGTTCCTCTCGGGCATGCTCTCGAACACAAGTGCAGCTCCTGCCACGTCTCCATTGTCCGCGGTCACGGCCAACGCCGCATTCCAGGACGCAGCATCCCAGCTTGGCATTCTCCAGAAAAACTTCTTCGCTTCTCCAGTATCACTATTTGTTTCTGAAGGCGCCATGGCAGCCACCATCGTGTTCCAGGAGACCACACTTCGCTGAGGCATGCTCTCAAAGCACGCCTTAGCCTCGAGAACTTCTCGGCCGTGAGCATGCGCCGAGACCACTGCATTCCACGATACGACGTCGTGCTTGGGCATTCTGTTGAAAGTACTCTTGGCACCAGCAAAGTCTCCGAGCTGGAAGTTCGCAGCAACCATCGTGTTCCAGGAGACAACGTTTCTCTCCGGCATCCTGGTGAAGATATCCTTGGCAGGACCAAGGTGACCCTGGTCGACGCAGGCCTGGACCATGGTAGTCCAAGTCACAACGTTGAGCTCCGGCATCCTGTCAAGAACCTGGTGAGCCATGGTGGTGATGCTACCGACGAAGGCGTGAAGAAGAGCCGTCCACGATACCACGTCCCTGTGCGGCATCGTGTCGAACAGCGACTTTGCGAGATCCACATGCCCACACTGGGCATACGCGGAGACCATCGTGTTCCACGAGCAGATGCTGGGCTTGCATATCCCCTCGAACACAATCTGAGCGTCACGGATGCTCCCGCAGCTGCTATACATTTTCACCAGCAGATTCGCAAGGTACCTGCTGCTTCCAAATCTACTGCTCTTGATCTGTGCGTGAATCCACCTCCCCCTGGCGATGTTCTTCGACTCTCCGCATTGTTTCACAATGCCTGCGTAGAAGTCTTCGCTCTTATGAGAAGCGCTACTAGACATCCCAGCAGATTTCATCGCAAGCCTTCAGCACCATCTCTGTGATCGACGACGATGGCGAAGACGCATCAAGGAGTTCATCAGTCCAAATGAACCACGGAGCTCGTAAGCCATCCACCTTGACACCAAATCGTTCCAGGAGCTCTTGGACAGCAGGCCACTTCGTCTCCACTTCCCTCCTCATTACCGGAGCTCCAGTCACCAAAACTTTCGTGTGTAGCTCTTGCAAATCCTCCTCGCTGAGAAAGAATGCCACATTCTCTCCCACTCCAGCAGCTTCTAGATCGATCACTCCACATCTCCTCACGCCCTGGTGTTCCACTTGCTGCCACTGGAGAGTAGCATCCTCTTGGCTCACACCACTTTCGATTGCGGCCTTGGAGAAAACGTCACTGCGCAACGATGCCCCTCGATCGGTCGTGACGAAGGCAGAATAAGAAGCGGCTGCCAAGGGAATGGATTGGAGTGTCATCCCAGTAGCTTTACTGGCACAAGAATCCTTCCCTTTGAGATCCACCAAGAAATTCCCTGCTCCATTCACACAAGTCCCTTGCAAGAAACTACCGATGGATCCCAATCGCCTCAGAGTTTCCAGCTGACAATCCTTGAGAAGAGTCCACCGCCCTACATTGTCATGCTGTTCTTGGTGCTGGCATCTGGCATGCATCGTGTGATGCTTGGCGAGCATCGCGTGTAACAATTCCCTGCTGCTAGCATTGCTACTGCTGGAATCCGGCTGCTGCAAGAGAACTAGCGCCTCCTTCTTGGAATCGAAGCAAATGCGGAGGGGAGTGATCTCTCTCACCTCATGCTTGTCGCCAACGCTGTCGATCCCTTTGGTGCGCCATTCGTAACGAATCCGGCAGGAGAGAGGATTGATCGTAGGAATCCTGCTGCCACCACCGGCGATCGTGCGCCAGAATCGCTTCATTCTCTCTAGAGCTTGCCAAAAACCCTAGCTCGTTCTCTTTGTATTGCCTTGAAAGAATGTGTGTATGTGTGTTGTGGGTGCTATGTTTTGACCGCTAAAGGGCTTCTAACTCGTTGCCTTCCATTGGACCACGTCAACCAGCCAAAAACAAAACGCCCATTCGTGTGGTCAACAGAGGTCAACTCTACGTTGAACGCTCGTCTCTCCATGTAGGAGCTGAATCTCAGCTCGTCCGGTACCACTCTCACGCGTATCCCTGGCGGCGCCACCACGCTCGCCTTGAACACTGTAGGTGTGGTAACGGCGGTAGAGGCGGAGTAGTCGGAGTTCTTCCTCGCCGGAGAGGCTCCAACGTAGGTGACACTCCTGGAAACAATGACCGTGGCGGCGGTGGTTTTGTTCTGGGACGCGGCGGTGGCGGCGACGCCTCCGCCCAGCCGGGAGACGACGATGGCTGGATAGTTGAGGTTTGAGATGGGGCGGCGAGCGGACTGGGACGATGGACAGATGCTCTTGTCGCCCGTTACCTTTTGGAGGAGTTTGGTGTCATAGCCGGAGCTACAGAGGTAAGCCATGAACTCGCCGGGGCCAGCGTCGTAAACAAGGCCCGGATTGGCAGCTCTGCGGGGATTTACGTGACCGCTTCCATAGTCGAAAGCGTTGGCCACCTTTCCGTGAGGCAGTGTGAGGATTGGCGATCGAGTGTTGTCTTCCGTGAGAGCTAGAACAGGCAAAGTTCACAGATGAATCAAGCTCTTCGTGAAAGTTTGGAACTACCTGTTGTCATGATGGCCGACTTGAGAGCTGCTGGGCTCCAGGATGGATGCGCGGCTTTGAGCAGCGCAACCACGCCAGCGACGTGAGGACAAGCCATGGAAGTTCCGGAGATGATGTTAAACTTTCCTGGCATTCGCTTGCTTCCGGGAGACCATGCCGCGAGGATGTTTAATCCGGGAGCAGCAATATCGGGCTGCCACCATCGATCGAAAGTTGGAGTTAGCTTTTCGGAGAACCATTGCGAACCATTACATATACCTTGAGCACGTCAGGGGTGACCGAGTTGGGACCCCGAGATGAGAAGCTCGCGATCTGTGGAGCGGGTCTGGATCCCAGTACTGTTGCAGTGGGATTGATTCGTGCTACGGGTGTCCTGTTTCCAAGGAAAAGTTTATAAGAACCTGGAGATCAAAGAAAAGCTTAACTTTGTGGAGTTGATGTATGAGAGGATTGCTGCTCCATCTTTCGGGCCAAGGAGCGTTGCTGGGAGAGCAAAGGGGACTGCAAGGCCGGAGTCGGCTTGATCGATAAGGATCATCCCCTTGCTACCCGCCGAAAGCACAAGTTCGCTCTTGCCAACCTTTGTGTCCAGGGAGTCTTGAGGATGCATGCAAACGACGATGCTGTTCTTCACCTTAGATGGATCCAGCGAGCCACTGGAGCAATCCCTGCAAGCCAAGAGATTATATATCTTGAGAAAAAGTTGGTTTTTCCTCAAACCTTGCTTGAGCTTTGGTTGAGTTCTTCCTGTTGGCGCTTGAAGCAAGGATGAGTGGAGCAAAGGAGCCTCCCATGCGTGAAGTTGCGAGAGAAGCACCCTGAAAAACAACATCGTCTCAGGCATAAAGATGATACTCGAAAAGACGAACCTTAAACACGATTTTGTTGCCAAGCACAACCTCGGAAACGAACTCCCGATCCATAGAACTCGCAGCCACCGTGATGATCCAAGGAGCAATGTTGGTAGCACTTCCAGTGTTGGTGTCTCCATTGTTTCCAGCTGAACAAGTCACCACAATTCCCTTTTGAAGCGCATGGAACGAGCCGATGGAGATGGCATCCTTGAAGAAATCCGTCTGTGGAGGATCCGGCCCCAGCGAGAGAGTCATAACATCAACGCCATCCTTGATCGCATCATCAAATGCGGCCAAGATATCGGCATCGAAGCAGCCACTCGACCAGCAAACTTTGTAGACGGCGAGCCGAGCTCGAGGAGCTCCACCAACAGCGCTGCCTTTGCCGAGTCCAAAGAAACTTGCGTCGGTAACGTATCTTCCAGTGACGGTGGACGCCGTGTGAGTTCCATGCCCGCTCGCATCTCGCGGAGAGATATAGTCGAGGCCACCATCTTTTGCTGACGCTAATGGACCTCCCATCTCAGACGCCAGGCCCCGCAGGTAGTATCTCGCTCCCACAAGCTTTCTACGAGCCAAGTAAAGTGATCACAGGTGATCCCACGAAGAACACTTCGATCTCTGATCATTCTCTCACCTGTTACAGTGTGAAGCATTGAACAGCTCGCCAGCTTCACACTCGCCTTTCCAGCGTGATGGAACCGGAGGCATCAGACTGTCGCTAAAGCTCGAAGACTCTGGCCAGATTCCTGCGTCAAATCGAGCGGGTGACCGAGTTTGTAAGATCGCAAAGCAAGGAAGAAAGCTTTTGAGCTTACCAGTGTCAAGAACACCGACAATGACATTGGATTGCTGCTTGGAGCTGTGAGGAAGGCTCCTGGCTTCGTGCTTGAGGCCTTGCGATTGTTGCAAGCCCAGAAACTCCCACGAGTGTGTCGTGTGAAGCTGCCGCGGCATGCTGGGAAACACCGCCACAACGCCATCCTTTTCTGATCGATCGCAGCGTAAGATAACATGAGCTAGAGAAAGATGTTATCGTCACGTACTTGACAGATCGAAGGCCTGTTCTTGAGACAGCCTTGCTGAGAAGCCTCTAAACCCGTGCTTGTAGCTGTACACCATGGACTCCTTGGCTTGATCATAGCTGAAAAAACAGGAACCGTGTATAGTGTGAGATCGGCAGGAAAGAAGAGAGAAAATTGGTTACCCGTTTTGAAAAACGGATGACAAGACTTGATGGTTGTGATCGCAGGTCACCTGAGGATCGTCGTGAATTCTATGACCCATGTAGACAATGTACACCTGGAACAAGGAGGAGAAGTCACATTGGCAAATCCTCCAGCAAAGAAGCCTACCTTGCGTCCATCTCCATCTCCAGAAGAAGAAGAAGAAGAAGAAGAAGAACGAGAAGAAGAAGCTCTCGCGGTGCCGGCATTGCAAGAAGAAAGCACCAGGAGTAGAAGAGAGAGTGCGACAAGCATCCTACTCCAAGAGGCTGCCATCGATCACAGACAATGCGATATGGGCGAGCGAGTTTTCTTGGAGAGAGAGAGAGAGAGAGAGAGAGAGAGAGGAAGAGGGTCTAGACTCTAGAGAGCTCGACCTAGCTGGCGATCCTGTACTGGCAAGCACAGCACAGAAAATCACACCACAGGAGAAGAGAGGGAAAAGAGAGATTTTTATAGGCACGCCGCACGCCTGTGGCAGTGGAGGCAGTGCGTCACTCACAGCTCCCTTGCCCTGCGACTATCTGCTTGGCGACACCGACACGAATAGGATGCTCGTGACCAAACGCCGTAGAACAAAGACTCTACACTATGGAAGAAAGAAAAGACCCAACGGAGCTTTGATTGAATGATTGAGAAGAAAAACCGCGGAATCTGGATGAATCATGGCTGCGACCAGCGCTTCTCCTGGCTTGCTTACTCAAGAAAAGGAGGGATTTTAGGCCTAGACCTCTGGGAGTGATCGTTTATGTGGAGGAAGATAGTGAGAGCTTTCCTTTATACTCGGTGTGCGTGCGCTCCCGCCGCTCCTCGCTGCCCCACATTCCACTCCAGCTTGTTTCTTGAAACCAATCAAATCATGCTTTCGACTCAGCGGCAGCTGCGTTGTTCTTCCACCACCACCACCAGCACTACTGCCACTACTACGAACGATATCACCACTTTGTTTGTAAGGCTATGGAGCTCCGCCACGGATTGAAGGAGTGCAAGGCCTCTTTTTCCTCTGCTTTGAAATCGATCCAGTGATTCGATGCATCCAATCCAATCAATCAATCACTCTGGCGAGCTTCTTCTCGATGGTGTTTTGGTGGATTGCTTGTACGTACCGGCAGACACCCAACCAAAGATAAAGTCGGTGAGGCATGTGAGTGGGCGTCACTCCCTCGAAAAGCTCCACAAAAAATTCCCACAGAAATAGATCCACCAAAATGCCACTGGAAAGATTTCCTTTTGTCCTCTTGGTTGGAGGTTGAAACATCAACAAACACGACTAGACTGTGAGAACATGAGAAGAACATGAGATGAGAACATGGCAATCGTGGACAAATATTTCTTAATACCACAACCAAAGTTGCCGCGAAGAAGTCTCCACTGCTCCCATGAGAAGTGCCAGTGAAACTTCCAAATTTCTCCAAATCTCTACTACAAATCTCCCGCATTGATTGGAATAGCTCCAAACGAAAATTACGCTCCTGCCTTGTCAGTCCAAGTCAGTGGTCAATTGCTGCGAGAGAGAGCGACCTTGGAAAAAAGAAGAGAGAGAGAGAGAGAGCTTCTCACCTCTGGTACGCATGGCGATGGCTGTGCAATCCTCTGACAATCCATCAAGTGCGAAAGAACTCGTTACTTACGCTGAATGGAACGCTCTGCCAAGACACGAATCTCCTTGCTCATGATCTCCACAACGTACTGCGGTAGATATCATTCGCGCTCTTCTCCTCCTCCTGTTCTTCCTGCTGCAAACTCTTCTTCTCTAGAACCGGTGACGATGGCGATGGCCGCTGCTCGTTCTCGTCGAGCGAAATCCCCGAGAGCTTACACTTCCCAGCCAGCTGCTGCAAGACAGTGGCGGTGATGGCGTCCGGAAGTATCCCCTTCTTCTTCATGTCGAAGTATATGTCTCGCGCGTCCTGGTACCGCCCGGCCTTGACCAGCGCGTCGATCAACAGGTTGTAAGTCACAACGTTCGCGCTACACCCGGCCTTCTCCATGTCGCCAAACATCTCAAACGCCTTGCCCATGTTTCCAGCCTTGGCGAATGCCTCGATCATGCAAGTGTACGTGAACACGTCCGGCGTCAGCCCCGCGCTTCGCATCTCTTGCAGCACCTTGTACGCCTCGGACGCGTACTTTGCTCGTCCCAGGCAGTTGATGAGCGTGTTGAAAGTGATCGAGTTCGGCTTGATCCCGCGGGCCTCCATCTCGTCCATGAACTGATACGCCAGGCCAACTTTCCCAGCCTTGCCGCAGCAGTCGAGCATGGCGTTGAAGGAGACGGTGTTGACAGCCACTCCACTCTTCTTCATCCGCTCGAAGATCTCGCAAGCCAGCTCCGTCTTCCCGGCTCGTCCCACCGCCAGCAGCAGCGAGTTGCAGCTCTCGATCTTCATCGCGATCTTGCGCTGCTCCATCTCGCCAAACAGCTCCACCGCTCGGTCGATCTCACGCCCCCGGCTGAGCGCGTCCAGAACCAGCGCGTACGTGCTAGCATCCGCCTCGATCCCGTCCGACTTCATCTCCGCGAAGATCATGCACGCCTCGCTCACGTTCCCTCGCCGGCTCAAGTTGGCGATGAGAGCATTCATGCTGGCAGCGGTGGCGAAGTGTTTCGAGTCGCGGATCACCTGGTAGACGCCGCGGACCCTCCCGGTCCGGCTCACGGCCGTGATGAGCGAGTTGAGAGTGTAGTCGTCCGGTGCCAAGTTCTTGTCCAGCATCTTCTTGAGCACCACCATGGCCGACTCGATCCTCCCGGCCTTGCAGTAGATGTCGATGACGTTGGTGTAGGCCGGAGCGCTGGGCGTGCATCCCCGCTCCTCCATCTCGTCGAAGAGCAGCGTCGCCTCCTCGTCGCGCTTGCACCGCCCGAGGCTCCGGATGAGGATGGCATACGTGTAGTCATCCGCGGGGCAGCCCATGGATTTCATGCTCGCGAAGAGCTTGCAAGCCTCGTCCATCATGTTGGCTTTGCCCAGTCCATCCAGCACCACGTTGCAGAGGAGAGTGTCGGGCTCCAGCCCGGTCTTGATCATCTTGTCCAGGAGCTCCATGGCGAGCACCACATTCCCGGCCTTGACGAGCGACTGGATGACGCACTTGTAAGTGTAGGCGTTGGGCTTGGATCCGTGCTTGTCCAGCTCCTGGAACTCGTCCATCACCTTGTGGATCCTGGAGCTCCGGCCGTAAGCCGCGATCACGGCGTTGGATACCAGGACGTGGTATCTGCAGGGAGTGTCTTGGATCGCGGCCAGCATTCTCTCGAGGACGTCGTACTCGCGAGCGGCGCCCAGGATCATGACCATGCGGCTGCAGCTGTAAGCGTCGAATCCACACTCGGGCTGGCGGCCCGACCAGAGGAAGAACTCGTAGCACGTCTGGACGTCGGTGTGGAGCGCGCGAAGAACACCCTCCACCACGAAGGGCGTGAGGCGGAGCTTGTACTGGTGCTTCATGTCCACCAGCGCGTCGATGGTGCCCGGACCCCAGTGGAGCCACTTGAGGAGCTGCCGGATGGCGGTGATGGAGTCCTCGCCCGGCACCGGCTCCGCGTCGATGGGATGATTCATGCGCGCCACCAGCGGCAAATCGAAGGATGCGGGCTTGCCGATGCTCGCTGGCTTCCCTGGGACGGAGCAGTAGTACCTGATTCGAGCTCGCAGCGCCATGATCGACCGCGCCCATCTCTCATCGCCGCATTGCCATCGCCTAGAACTCGCGAGGAAGCCCTAGGACACTTCTCTATGGTGGTAGTGGTAATCAAAGCTTGTCTATTTCTTCTTGCAAATTCGAGAACATCATCCAAGAGAGGAAAATTGAATCGCGCGCGCTTAGAACAAGCTCGTTCCCTTGCCCTTCTTGTCACCACCGATTTCAAAGTGTTTGCACCTCTGGATTTGCAAGAAAGCCATCGATCAGGGACGAGCAAAGAGAAAAATCCCACCTTTAGAGGGTGCTGCGACACGCGCTTGCACGTCTGGCACTGGAGCCGGAGCACGATCTTCTTGGTGGTCTTGGCCTGCATTCATTCAATCACAGGGAGAGAGCTTAGATCGATTGGAGCACAGCAGGCAGCGAAAGTTTCCTACCTTCTTGTGAAACACGGGCTTCGTTTGACCGCCATAGCCAGATTGCTTGCGATCGTAACGCCTCTTACCTGTGAACCTCACCGCAATTCAGAGCAAGCTCGCGAGAAATCTTCCGGCTCTTACCTTGGACGTAGAGGCTGTCCTTGCCCTTCTTGTACTGCGTGACCTTGTGGAGCGTGTGCTTCCGGCAATTCTTCCCTTGGCAGAAGGACTTCTTCGTCTTGGGCACGTTCACCTGTCGGCATTGGGGAGAGATCTAAGATCTGAGCAGCGAGCGCCTCGCAAGAACATACCATTGTGCCGCCGAGATGCTTCCAAGCCGCCGAAATGCGCTCCCCCGAGCTCTAGGGTTAGGGTCTTACAGGGTTTTGAGATCGCCGTCGATGGAAGCATATCATCGACGGCTGGCATGTGGCCACGTCATACATCTCATGGATTAGGGCATTGTCTTCATGGGCGCTCCTCTTCCGGGCGCTGCGATGACGGTACGCTGCCTAGATTTTCCAGGGAATGTAGCTCCAATTCTGATTCTTAGGCCAATCTCTCCGCGCATTGCTGCTTGTGCTCGCCGTCGGTGGCCAAGAGGAGGACGCTTCCGGGAAGAATTCTCATCGTTCGAGCTCAATCTGTGGATGCGCCTTCTTCTGGATCATCCGGAAGGCTCCAATCTCTTGTATCAGCACCTCTCAAACTGGTACTTCTTCTTCTTCTTTCCTTCTTTTCTTTGGAATTCTTTTCACTAGATTTTACACAGGCTAGCCGTGTTGCGGCTGCTCCTGTCAACTTTGCCGCGGCTGCAGGAGCTGTGGCTACCGTGTGTGTGCTTCTTTTGATCAGAGAATTTGTGCGATCACGCAACCAGGTGGGAGGCTCCGTGTCAGATCTGATCAGGAGAGGACAGCTACGATCCGATAGAAACGTCAGGCCCGAGTAAGTTGGTGTTCCTTTATGAATCTTATGGTTGCTCTTGTTTGATTGTAGCTCGAGACCTTTGAAATACGAGGATCCTTTCAACAATCCTCTGGTAAAGATCGGCAGTAAGAATCCGATCGTGAGAATGTGCGGCAAAATCTTCAGGCTAACTCCAGTGACTTTGACGGAGGAGAAAGTCGTGAGCCACCAGAACAGGAGGATACAAGCTTATCATTGGAGGAGGCCCGTTGTGTTCCTTAACGAGGGGGACCCTGTGCCCGAGGGTGTCGACCCGGAAGAAGTAAGGTGGATACCATCAAACCACCCGTTCGCCACCACCCAAGACTATATCGACGAAGAGCTGGCGCAAAAGAACGTGTACCAGACCCGTGGCGTTCCGTCCCGCGTAAGAGCCGAGCACGAGGCCCTTCGGAAGAAGATGAAAGAATCAGTCCAAAAGGTGCGTTCTTGCTTTTCTGTGCGTGCTCGGTACTGAGTCGATCAGAGTTGGGATTGGCTCCAGGCCCGAGAGGATACTATCCAAGATAAGACTTTATCTCCTCCCAGCGATCGCGATTCATCTGGAAAGCAGCCAGATTCTTCCGTGAGGCAGCAAAGCGAGGTGAAGTGAGGCCTCGAAGTGGGAATAAGTGGGAATAGAATTTCGTCTGTTACTTTGGTCGAGGCGAAGTGGTGTTCGTGGGAGGCCAGCAGGTGAGTGCTCTGGTTTAAGAAAATCTAACCGATTTGGTTTGCAAAGCATGTCCAGGTGTTTGTGGTCGCTCATGAGACTTGGCTTTGTCTGGAAGAGTCAAAAGCGCACTAGCCATGATACTGATGGATGGAGAACTTTGGGCAGTGATAGCTATTATATTCCAGCACTGGGAAGGGGAATTCACTGCTGTTCTGGACGGCCTCTCTCAACCAACCCGGCTCTAGTGTCCATTGCGAGTGACGCGAGGCAGCTCTGGTGTGTGGTGCTGCTAGTGGCATTGGTGGGGTACTGGAAAGAAAGCTATCCTGGATGTGACACCCGGGTCTTAACATATCTGCTGCCAATACACAACAGTGGGAGGAAAGAAAGCACGACAGGGACAGACTCGGAGAAAGAAAGATTAACGACGACTCTTATCACCGTCGTCGAGCAATTCGTGTTCCTTCCAAGTCCGAGCGGAACCGATCCGAGCCTAGCCGAGCCGAAGCCGAGCTGAAATCAGATAGAGGTTGTCTGGGAAGAAGATGACGAAGAAGAGAGCGACTGGTGCTCCTGCTGCTGCTGTTGCTGCTGCTGGTCTTCGAGCCTGGAAGGGGCGTGAAGACTTCTCCGGCATGACGGACATGACGCATGAGCAATGAGCCAGACGTCGACGCACTCGACATGGAAGCCGTGGTAACAGTCGGGAAGGATCCGGACTCTGTCCCCGTCGGTGAATTCGCAGAGACAGATTGTGCACTCGGTTCCGACCAGGCAGCCCAGCTCCAGATTGTCTTTGAGATTTGCTGCCGAGTAGTTGACAACGGGAAGCGCCTCCACAGCTCGCCGGTTGCTGCTCCTGTTCTTCTTGGACAGACTGTTACTCATGGTGAAGTCCTCGGAGGAGGCCTCGAGGTCCAGATCACGGGGCTCCCTGGGGAAATCACTGTTCCTTCTCGACCGTCGCCTCCTCATCCATCGCCGGAGGTCTGTGGAACTGAAAGCTGGAACCAACCTCACGATGCTGTCCCAGCGAGCCATGCAGATGAGAATCACCAAGAGGATTGCGACGACGATCATACTTCCCAGGAACACTGCCGTCTTGTACACGGTCTCTCCACCTCGCGGCCTCCATGGCTGCGGCTGTGGCTGCTGCGGCCGATGCTGCGGCTGCTGGGGCTGTGGCCTGCCTGGCAGTGGCGGAAACAAGCGGTCGTGGTCGTGGACGTCTCGAGGCGGAAGAGGGCCGGGTTTCTTCTTGAGAGCCATCGTGAAACTCTGGACTGGAGCTCGGCTGCGCTTCTTCCTCCTGCACAGCAACCAATCATCAGACAGTCGTGTTTGGAGCTAATGTGGCCAACCTGGATCTGGATTGTAGCTCGAATCTACAAGCCAGTAGCAGCAAACAGCAGCAAACAGCAGCAGCGATGGCAGTGGATTTAGTGACTGGGTGTAATTAGCTGCCTGTCATCTCATCTCCGAGCTTGACAAGAGCGAAGAGAAGAAACTGCAAAGTGGGGTGAGGTCAGGGAGAAGAAAGGGAGGGCAGCATTCTTTCTTTTTCTTCTCGCTCGGCTCGCTCCTCAGTACACATCCACACGTAGCCGTACAAGCAAACACCGTTTCAGCAGTTACGGCATTTAAAAGGGGTTTAGCAAAACTGTGAGGAAAGATCTTGTTTACGAACTTTTCCTGTAAACAAAGAGTCCTCCGAAACTCCGTTACAGCAGTTACGAGACAAACTTTTGAAAAGGCAACTCCCTGGTAAAATCAATCAGTTATTCAGCTGCTAGCATTTTGCGAGTAGCTTTTTATTCTTGAGGCAATTACAATTAATAGCATTCCAAAGCTTGAGATAAACTTCTTAGCATCTAGAGTCATTAGGGAACTCGAAAACTGCCACTGCCGCTGCAACGTTCTTGAACGCACTAGAAGACCGTGGAACAGCACTGATATAAATATTCGCTCGCATGTTTTTGAGAGAAAAAGAGTGATGCATTCTAGAAAATAAAGTTTTAAATTTCGCTCTTTCATAAAATCCAAAATTACTTATTTTACATTTTAAATTAGAAGTCAAGCTGTGAACCTTAATAAGCCTAAACATCCATAAAACTTTCTTCAAAATCTATAACACCATGAGAGTAATAATAGTTACCTTAGTATTGATAATACATTTTAAAGTTTTTTCTGGACAACCTAGTATTAATGTTGGAGATATGAATTCTATAAATGTAATAGTTGTAAATGCTATTATACAAGCTATTACAGATGCAATTAATGCTATACCAGATAATCCACTTCCTTCAAGACAAATGTTTTATGGAAATATTGTTGGTAAAAATCCAGAAACAAGAACTTATACCATTATAGGATATGGTGCTTTTTTCTTACAAAGAATTGGGGACATTTGTAATATAGAATCTGGGGGACATTTAGAATCTGGAGCTACTATAAGACAATCAATAAGTGAACTTTTTCAAGAGATAACTGAAACTTTAATAACTAATGCTGCCTCATATTTCATTGTAAGAAATAGCCAATTTCTTATTTATTATTTTATTAGAAATTTTAATGGTCAACAACAAAGAAGGCAACAAGATTTAGCACAACATACTAAATGTAATATTTTTTCTAGCATTTTGATAAGTGGTTACTTCAATATGCCATATCAGTATTTGTTATCAACACAATTTTTAATTGCTTCAAATAAAAAAACATATATGTATTTAAGTATTGATTGCAAATTAGGTATATATAATGGTAAAATAAACTTATGGTTTTCAAAGAATTTAATTGAAGGAAAAAATTGCATTTTAAGATTACAAGAAGATGGAAATTTAGTTTTATATTCTTACAATAATAAAGCTGTTTGGGCATCAAATACTAATTGTATTCAATATAATTGCTATAAAAACACATATTTAGTAATACAAAATAACTGCAATTTAGTTTTATATACTATTTATCAGAAATCATTTAATATAAACCCTAATCTAGAAGTTTTATGGGATTCAAAAACATTTTGCTAAAACTATCAGTTCAGTGTATTTTTAGTATATTATTCAATAATAAACATAAAAATATACTATCTTATATTTAATTAAATTAAATTAGTATATAATGATAACTACTTTAATTCGATACTTATAGGAAGTTAAATGCAACCATAAAGCACTAATATTAAGTGGAATTTAAGTGTTAGCTCCCTAGCATGTAATAGGAAAAAAAAAGAAAAATAGAAAAACCTTGAAAAAAATTACTATCCTTAATAACATTTATATCTTGGGAAGAATATACACTATTGCTTCACCCATTTTGAGTTTCTTTAATAGAAAGATTTCATCATAATATATGGATGTGGGTACTAGAAAATTATAGGGGTTTATGACATGGAGATAAACAACATCTATATGATTATACTATTCAATCAAAATTCTAAACAAATGTTTTTAAAATATAAACAATAATTTAGATATATATAAATTTATTACTTTACTACATATATTATATAGTTTTAAATCTAACTAAGAAGAATAATTTGCTACGCATGATATGCAACAACACTTGGTTTGCTTAATAATAGTTGTGAAATCCAAGTGTACAACTATAATATTGTATACTAATATTAACATAGTGGGATTTTGATAGCCGTTGGATTAATTTCAATCCGAACCACTCGCTCATGTATATAAGCTACGGTTTTTGGGCTAATTGATATTCACATTTTTATATTCTATTTTCATATTTCATACATTCATATTAGTGGAGGTGAAAGGTAATTTTGATTATCCCTAAAAAATGTTTGGATTTAAGATTTTGATTTTGATTTAGCTTTTGCATTGTCTAGATCTCCCTTTCATTATAACTTTTTTAATTTCTTCTCTTTTATTTTTTCCTTTTCGTTTATCTTCATGGTATAGCTGTAGCTTCCTCCTCCTTTAACTTTGGAATAGCAATTCGTGTAATTGCTTAATGCTATGTGATTATAGTTGAACAATTAAACTCAATTGATGGTAGCATTCATGGTATGTGGTTTAGTTCCTCCTACTCTCAATGCCCATCCTTGCGTTCAATTAGAGTTATTCCATAGATGATGTGTATTATTAGTTCGATCACTTTATGATGATTGCCTCATATTATTCTTAGAATGATGCTTAGCATTTGCATAAATTTCCCACATGTCTCCAAGAGACAACACTACAATAGTATAATGGTTTGAGTGCAGCCACTCATAAAGATTGGAGCATTCTCTCTGATGTCTTCAAATGTGCATTTGGACATGCTAATAATTGTGATAATGCCTTTTAATAATTGCATTGTCTTTGTCAAGGGCCATCTAAGTCAATAATGCAATTTGGCATCTATTTTTTAGACCTTTTGTTTTATGTGAAGCTAAATATGTTAAGGTGGATCAAGTTGGGAATGTTGTGGCTAGCATTTTATCAAAATCTTGTAGAACTTGTACATACACTTGTTTTAGCCACACTTGACAATGCTCTTCATTTACCACAACGTTATAAAATATTGTCTCTTTCACTTCTCGTTGCACTTCTTTCAGATCCACTTT
Organism: Selaginella moellendorffii; assembly: GCF_000143415.4. Taxonomy (NCBI): domain Eukaryota; kingdom Viridiplantae; phylum Streptophyta; class Lycopodiopsida; order Selaginellales; family Selaginellaceae; genus Selaginella; species Selaginella moellendorffii. The sequence goes on from NW_003314385.1 coordinate 197,576, forward strand.
CTGTAGGCAATAGTCTTATTCCAATAGAAGTTGATACTACTCCTACTTGAGCTCAAAGACAAGGGTGAAGACGTGGTTGTGGCCATGATATCCACTACTGGGTGTGTAATAAAGTTACACACACTTATTAATGCTATTAGTATTTTCTGGATTGATGACCACTATTTCCTAAGTAAAGACCTTAGTGTCAACAATATCTTGTTGGTACTACTATAGTGGAAAATTTAGACACCAAGATATTTATGGAAAACCAAGATACTTATAGATTTTTATATGAATAAGTCAATGACCCTTCTATCTTTTTTTTGGGAGTATCATCAAGGTGTTTATTTAGCACTAGTTCATCTAATGTTTACTTTTTAAGCTCATTTTTATAACAAAATGTCTTTTATTATTCTCTTTGTGTTGGTTGATACAAGGTTGAGTTTATGTTCTATTACTCGACCTAAAGCTACACGTTGCTATCTACATTTATATTGTGTAATAGAGCCAATTTTTATTCTTTATGACAACGATCATACACACGTATGTGCATGGGATGAGGCAAACCTAATTGTGCATGTGGGTGATTTCAAGCTTGAGCTGTAGTTATTGCAGATGGTGCTAAAACAAGCTTTTGACCTCATCCTTAATATGAATTAGTTGTAACACAATCATGCCAGAGACACTCTTGGAAGTAGACATGGCTAACTATTCAACAGTCAAAGCATCTTTCTAGAGTGAGAAATAAAAGAAATATAAAAAAGTATGAGACAATAGGGAGAAGCCTCAAAGTTATATTTATATCCCTCTTCATCCACCTTTGCTTGCATCACTTTTGTCTCCCTGTTACTTTTTCCTATGTTTTTTTCTTGTTCTATTCCCTCTTTAAATCCCTCTGATGGTTTTTGTGTTGTAGTGGTTGATCGGCTTATGAAGGAGTATATCAATCTCTTTGAATTTGACTTGACATTTGGAGCCAAAATAGCAGCACGTTATCATATTCCCATTGGGGATACTTATCCAATCAAGGTTCATGTTCATCATCGGTCACCAAAAGAAATGAAGATTTTACATGTAAACATCAAGGAGATATTGGAAAAGGGTGTTATTCATAAATTACAAAGTCTTTGGGCGTGTGAACTTCATCTTATGACAAAGCCTAATGAGAGTATTCATTTTTGCATTAACTATTATCTATTAAACGAAGTAACAATCCCGGATGTGTACCCTCTTCCTCACACTGTTGATTTTTTAAATTGTTTAGGGGGAAGTTATTAGTTCACCAAGTTAGATTTTGTTTTTGAGTACTAGTAAGTGTCAATGGCCAAGAAAGAGATCCCTAAGACTATTTTCCTACACCGTTTCGTTTGTATGAATTCTTAATGATGCCATTTGGTTTGAAAAATGCTTCAACAACCTTTTAACAGATGATGAACAATGTTCTTTATGATATGCCAGAAGTGATTACTAACTTCATTAATGATGTCTTCATCCACTAATAAGGGACATAGGAGGAACACATTTATGCTGTTCGTAAGGTGCTAGATTGGCTACCAAAAGTTAGTTTAAAACTAAAACAGTCAAAGTGCTTGTTTAGGTCTAAAGACATGACTTATCTTGGGTACCATATTTCTCGTGAGAGTTTACAAAATGATCCTGACAAACTTGCGGATGTTTTAAAGTTTTATACTCTAAAGTATGTGAACGATGTACAACACTTCGTGGGCAAAATAGTTGTGAGACACAAATCCCTAAGCCCCAAAGTGGAGCCGAAAGAGTGCCATGTGGTAGTGGCTGAAGCGAATGCCAAACGAACGTAACACATTTAGACTAAAAGCTCCGACTTAAAAGGTCGAAAGCGGAGTGGAACTGTAGCACATGTGATCATGGGATGAGATTTGGATATACTGTCACCGTGAATCCTTGGAACTTTGGGGGATAAATGGGGATAAAATAGCCACTAAAGGCTCTCTCATCAAGCAATTGCCCCTTTTCCAGTTGGCTTAAGGGGAGAGAGATAAGGTGCACTATAGTTGGTATCAGAGAAAATGGCACGGGTTCGATTCCCATTGATTAGTGGCTACTTAAAAGTATAATATACCCTTGAGCAAGGTATATTCCTACCCCTAAATTTGAAATCGTATGTATTGGGCATCCATGCGTACGTCCTTCCTCTTGTATGGAGTATCCACGGACGAAGGTATCCACCGTGGGACTGTGGTACGGGTGGATGACTAGTTGCCTCACATCGAATAACTAGTCTACACAATAGAAGGCTAGTCTACACAATAGAAGGATTGGTAGATTGAGTGTGGAAATGGAGGTGCTGGTTCCCCTTAGCTCAGTAGGGGTTGCTAGTCAATAGTCAATGCTACAGTGGAACTCCCAATGAAATGCTCAAGGAACAAGCACAAAGTGAGCAATAAGTGAGTCTCTAGAAAAGGGACACAAAAGGACCAACACATGACTAGTGGAAGAGTCCGAGATGGAGTCCGAGATGGACCCAAGATGGACCCTTAGCTCAGTAGGGGTTGCTAGTCAATAGTCAATGCTACAGTGGAACTCCCAATGAAATGCTCAAGGAACAAGCACAAAGTGAGCAATAAGTGAGTCTCTAGAAAAGGGACACAAAAGGACCAACACATGACATGTGGAAGAGTCCGAGATGGAGTCCGAGATGGACCCAAGATGGACCCGAGATGGAGTCTGAGATGGAATCCAAGATGGAGTCCGAGATGGACTAAGATGGTGTTCGAGAAGGACTCGAGATGGAGTCCGAAGACGAGACCGAGACCGAGTGAAATGCTCAAGGAACAAGCACAAAGTGAGCAATAAGTGAGTCTTTAGAAAAGGGACACAAAAGGACCAACACATGACATGTGGAAGAGTCTGAGATGGAGTCCGAGATGGACCCAAGATGGACCCGAGATGGAGTCTGAGATGGAATCCAAGATGGAGTCCGAGATGGACTAAGATGGTGTTCGAGAAGGACTCGAGATGGAGTCCGAAGACGAGACCGAGACCGAGACTGGGACCGGGACCGAGACCAAGACCGGGACCGAAACCGTGACCGAGACTGAGGCTGAGACCGAGCCTGAAGCCGAGACCAAGTCCGAGTTCAAGTCAGAGAGGGTGAAAGCCCAAAGTGTTCATCTTCTAGACCCTAGGGGGTTTGGTGAGCTCCAAAAGTATAGTAGGGGGAGGACTCCAGTGGAGCCAGTTTGGCCAGGAAAGACCAATTTGGCCCAAGAAGGCTGTGCCCAAGTGTTGGGTGATGAGATATCCACTAGGCAATCCAAGATTAGAGTGAATATGGACCGACAAGTGGGGTACCTTGGTGAAGTGTTCAAGAGCCGACTCTAGTTCCCCCGGGAGATCGAATGGTTGATGCTCCCAGTCCAAGTGTGGGTAGCATTGCCTATTTGGATACCTAGCGTGGCCCAACAGAACCTTGCTCTAAGCCCATGGCTAGAGCACCCAAAGGCGGAAGGCGAGGAGAGTACCCATGAGGCTCGCATAAGGCTACGGTGTTCCGAAATGTTGCCCCAAATTCCCAGGTTATGAAAAGGAAGAGGAGCTGTCCTCTAGGGTAGAGGACAATTTTCTTTATTTTGTGAGGATAGATCTTGATAATCATTTATAGCTAATGGTGCCTTCAATATTTATTTCATACTTTTTCCATGGCTACCATATTTCTCCTATTTTAGGAGGGCATATGGGATAGCTTCATATGATTTAAAACCTGCACAAGTCTTTTTATTAGCCAAAGATGCAATGTGATGTTATTTAGTATATGCATAGTTGTATTTAGTGCTAATCTCTTAATAATCCCTCTTGTGATGGAAAGATGGTTAGAGTCAATTATAGTTTCCCCTCTATTTGAGTTATTGGTGTCTTATATGATAAGGCCTTTTCCATAGTCAACTATTAGCAATGAGTATGTCATTATTATTTTTGATTATTTATCTTGCTTAAATGGAAGTTGAAGTTTTTGCTAGTGTGTTTGCAACTGCTGTTAGATACTTCTTCCTCAATCGAGTAGTGTTTCAGCATTGTTGTCTAGAATAAATTATTTTAGATAATAGTCTTACATTTATAGCTGAGGCATTTTATGTTTTGACATCTCGGTTAGAGATACACAACACTTTCACAAGTGTTTATTATCCACAGTCAAATAGTTTGGTGGTATAACTCATTCAGACTTTCAAAGAGATGATCGTGAAGTATATAAACTTTCAACATTCAAATAAAGATAGTTATTTACCATCTCTTTAGTATGCATATGTCATAGAGCTGTAAAGTTCTATTAGTGCTTTACTATATAAATTTCTATATAGTCATGATTCGATACTACCAATGGAGTTAAGTTTACCTTTGCAATTGCCATGAAATACTGATGTTAAGTTTTTTGATCAATATGTGATGAGCATTCTTTCATTTGTTCGAGTAGAGTTTACTAAATACCTAGGTTATGTACAAGTGGGATAACAATAGCACTATAACTCCCATTATGGTCCACCTATGAAGTACAAAGTGGATGACTTGGATTTTAATTTATTTTCCTAATTTTACGGTATATGGTTTGTCTAAGATGCTCTTTGCTTAATGGAAGGGACTGTATGAAGTATTGTGGCAAATTGGATCCCAAATTTATAAGGTTTGGCATGACATTTAATAGGCCAATCCTCTAGAAATTATACATGTTTAACATCTTAAACACTTTATATAAAGGGATCAAAAGCAATTGGCACCATCTATAGATTCACTGATGCCTCCTTTTGATATTCCTTTAAATCCTAATCCATCTATGAGAGAACCCTAATTGTGTTCTATCATTCCAAGAGAAAGGGATGATATGAACTCAACATATATGGCTATAGTGCCATATGGTAATATTAACATAGTGGGATTTTGATATTGGTTTTAATTTGAACCACTTACTTCTGTATATAAGCTGGGGTTTTTGGGCTAATTGATATGCATATTTCTGTATTCTATTTCCATATTCTACTCATATAGTGTAATTTCTATTTATTAATCCAATTAATCATATGGTAGTTTATAATTATAAACATGCTTATAATTTATAAACACAAGATTAATATTATTGAATATCAAGAATAAACTAGAATATACTAGGAATTGCTTAATAAAGTTTATAAATTATAAACAACAAAATTAATCTAAATGAATAACAACCGTTAGATAGTAGAATATCCTAGAATATCCAAGCATATTTTATTTACGCTAAGCAAACCAAAAAGGAAACAATTTAAGTGTGGCAAAATAAAGTTATAAAAGAATAACTAACTTAATCACTATTACATGTTTTTAAGGACATTTGCATGGGATGTATTGAGCATGAAAGCATTTTAGGCACCCCATGAGAAAAATCTATATTTGAAAGATTATAGAGTAGCCTTTGCAATCATAAAATATAAAATCATATCACTCAAGGAGATTTATAAATCTGAGTTGATTGAAATAAACTTTTTAACTTACCAAAACTTCCTACTTACTATTTTGATATCTAGTGGATCATTTTCCCAATTGCCCTCAATTTGTTTCAGATAAAAGCTCTCCTCTTTTGACGTCTTGGCTTCAATCTTATGCTTTCATTTGGACTGTTATATTACGTGTTTGAATCCAAACCTCAAGGAGAAGACCATTAGTCAGAAAAAAAATTTAAACCAGTTGTAGCTCATTAACTTACATGTTTGAATCCAGAACAACACCATTTAAACTTACGCCAGTTGAGTTGAGAAATTGGTCAACAGAAGAGCATATGGAGTGCTTGTTTTGGAGCGAGTGACAATGTCACCACTACATCATTATGTGCAAAGAAAACCTATGCTGCAACAAATGTCCTGCAAACACCAACTTGTGCTGGAACAGTTAGTCCAGACCAAAAGGAAGAAAAAGAGAAAAACGAAACAACTTAAGTGTACAGACCTATGCAACCAGTAATTCTAAACAGCACAGGTTTCCACCGTGCAGCACCAAAGTCCCCTTGGAACCCACCACCACAGCCACCAGCAGACTATTTAAAACCCAGCACAAAATTAGATGCTGAAAGAAAAGAAAAACAAATGCAAGCTCACAAATCTGCAGCACGAGACTACAGTCCAAACCTTCAAAAGTGTCATTCCGACGACTAAATGACTACCACAACTAGAAGGACAGCGTCTCGTAGGCATCGAGATTATGACTCCTGCACCGAAAGAGCGCAACTTTTAGACTCTGCTACTTGGTGAAAGCTAACAAATGGAATCTACTTACATCGGGGTCGGTGTTGTAGGGGCTCTGGATATCGACGCCGATGCCAGCGGGACTTACTGGTCCTGGAGAACCTTCACGCTTTCCATTGGAGTAGCTTTTCTCTGGCGACAAACTTCGGACTGGAGACCGCTCGCTTTTCCTGCAAAGTAGATGAGAAATGTGTCCAGAAGGAAACGTTTCTTACCTTGCTTGCTCCAAAGGACTTGCGTCTCTGTTCGCCGCCGTCACTGGCCTTGGTGATCCCAACGCTGTTTCTCGGACAGGACTCGATAACCGAGCTGGAGCAGGACTGAAAGAGAGAAAAGAACCTCAAAAAGCGTGTGCTAAAGATCAGGACGCAATGCACGCGTACCTTAGTGGTGCTGGTGACGAGTTAGTACGTTCGACGGGCCTTCCTCTTTCCTCGCGATGATCATCTTCTGCATAGCGGTCCCTGCTCCGGCTCCTACTTCGGCCGCCTCTTCCAACCTCGGCATCAAAGCGATCCCGCTCGTATCTTTCTTTGCTCCGACCAACGTCGTGTGAGTCCCGGCTTCGTTCATGTTGATGCCTGTAGTCACGTTCGTGCCTATCTCTACGCTCGTATCTGTCTCTGATGCGATCGTGCTCATAAAAGTGATCGTCCCGGCTTCGTTCGCGCTCGTATCTGTCTCTTCCGCGGAAGTTGTCGCGATAATCCCTCCCTCGTCCATACTCTTCCCTGTATCGACTGTGCAAAGATTCACGTCAGCTGCCGCCAACCATTTCTATGAACTGTAATAAAATGGCCAACCTTGGTCGTCTCGGGCTCCGACTCCGTGACCTGCTGTATATGGACGTTGTTATTCTTCCACAACATCTGCCAGAAGCAAGCGCATCGTTCTGAGCACGATCCGCGAAGAAATGAAAGAAGAAAAACAAGCAGCCACGCAGAAAATCTAATCATCTAAGACTCCTGCATTTTGAGAGATCAAATCGTGGATCGTGTCGCCTCCCTCCCAAAACAGACTCACATCTTTTCATCGTTCCGACCATACTTTGCAAACTGTACTGCAATCTGCCTTCCATCAATGGTCATACCTGCGTGATGCTAGGAAAATTAAACACACAACCATGACTTACGTTGATTCAGAGTTCTTGTCATATTTTGCAAACTGAACCATGATGTTACGTCCGTTCAGATTCTTACCTGCGAAAAAAACGCACATTTGTCACTGGAGCTCACGGAAAACAAGAAAGAACAGCACAAAATGCAATGCATGTACCGTCCAGTCTATCGATCGCCTTTTGTGCTTCATCCACATGCTTGTAGCGTACAAATGCGAATCCTCGTGACTCACCAGACCTAGAGAATGGAAGATTGTCAAAAGAGAGCAAAGAAAAAAACCAAACAACAAAAAAAAAACGGTTTATTTTTTTGCTCTCTAGCTTACAAACCTGCGATCTCTGGGGATGAAAATGTCCACAACTTTGCCGTAGCGATCGAAGAGAGGGTAGAGATCATCGGCGGTAGTTCCTGCAGTCCCACATTTTCATTTCATTACATCGCTCGCGAATTGGAGATCATGGAAGAGAAAAGGGAGCGATCGATCGATCGATCGATCCAAGCTTACTGAATGTGATGTTGAGGACGAGAAGCGAGTACGTATCCCGTATGTCGGGCGGGCCGGCACGTCCGAAATGCGACATTGTTTCCTCGACAATGGCGCATGCATCCACACAAACCCTAGAACGAAGAAGAAGAAGAAGAAAGCCAACCACAAATCCAACAGCCCAGATGCGCCCACCGTTCGATCCCCCATCCAACGGCTAGGGATTGCGCATTCGAATGCGCAGGAATGACGCCTCTATCGATCGAATCGCGCTCGTCTTGCGCGGGTGTGGGCAGTCGCGAGATCTCTCCGCGGCCAGGCGAGCGCACTCTCGGATCCGCGAGTTGGATCTCGGACCGGACAGGTATCTCGCCAATCTGCTGGTGGAGATGTATGGGCGGTGTGGTTCCGTGCACGAGGCGCAGTGGGTCTTCGATGCGATCCCTCGTCCTAATCTCTTCTCGTGGACGCTCATCCTCTCGGCGTATGCCCAGAACGGGTATCTCGCCCGGGCAGCGGCGATCTTCCGCGAGATGCCGCACAGGGACGTGGTGCTATGGAATTCGATGATGAATTTCCACGCGCAGGCCGGGGACGCGGTTGAGGCGAGAGCCATCCTCGATCGAATGCCGGCGATGGAGACGATCTCTTGGAATGCGGTGATCCAGGCGTATGCCCAAGAAGGGCGTGTGGAGGAAGCAGCGAAAGCTTTCATAGAGGTCCCGGAGCGCGATGTGGTGTCGTGCACGACGATGATCGGGCTCTACTCCCAATCAGCGCAGCTCCAAGAGGCGGAGAGGGTCTTCGATCGAATGCCGGAACGAGACATTGTGTCGTGGAACGCCATGATCAAGGGATACGCCGACAGCAATCGTCCAGACCAGTTCCAGGAACTCTTCAAGAATCTCCCTGAAAAGAATGTGGTTTCGTGGACGAGCATGGTGGCTGCGCTTGCGCAATTTGGCAAGATCTCTGGTGCCAGAAAGATCTTTGACGTGATGCCGCTGGCGAGCGCAGTAACCTGGAACACGATGCTTCAGGCATATGCCCAATCTGGGCATTTGGACGATGCGAGAAGCCTCTTTAATTCTATGCCTGAGAAAGATCCTATATCGTGGACAGTGCTACTCATATTGAACGCGCAGAATGGCCATCTTGACTACGCAAAGATTTTGTTTGAAGCAATGCCCAAACACAGCCTTGTTTGCTACAATGCCATGATCCAAGCAAATGCCCAGTGGGGTCATCTGGTTGCTGCAGTAAAGCTGTTCTTGGGCGTTGTAGAACGAGACGTGGTATCGTTTAACGTGGTGTTGGCAGCTCTCGCACACTTTTCAAAAACTGGAAAAGCCCGCTCTGTTTTCGAGAGGATGCCACAGTGGGACTTGGCGTCGTGGAACACCATGGTTTTTGCGTATGCCCAAGGAGGGTATGTTGCTGCCGCGAGAAAAGTGTTTGATGAGATGAGAAGCTTCCGCGACGTCGTGAGCTGGAACACGCTCGTCTCGGCCTACGCGTCTGTCGGGCGGATGGACAAGGTGGAGGAGATGTTTGAGAAAATCCCGCAGCGCAGCGTGATCACTTGCAACTCGATGATCGCCGCCTACGCGCAGAGGTGCTGGCGATCGGGCAAGGAAGCGAGAGATCTCTTCCACGCAATGCAAGAGAGGAACCTGGTGACTTGGAACGCGTTGGTCCAGGCTTACGGCATCAACAGACAGCCCCGGGAGGCCAAGGCTGTGTTTGACAAGATGGCGAGGCACAGTCTCGTTTCTTGCAATGCCATGCTCTCGGCCTATGCTTGTGCTGCTCTCATGGTCGACGCAGCCATGGTGTTCGATCTCATGCCTTACAAAGACACGGTTTCATGGAACACCTTGATCGCTGGTTATGCTCAGAGCGGACACATGAGCTCTGCGTGGCACTTCTTTTCGAATCTCGAGTTCGCCGACTCCATTTCCTGGAATGCAATGATCGCTGGCTATGCCCAAAACGGGTATAACAAAGAAGCAATCGAGCTAGCCAGGTTGATGGACCTCGATGGCCGCGTGGTAGCCGACGAAGTCACACTGCTCAGCGTGCTGACGGCTTGCTGCCACAGCGGAGTGATAAAACGCGCTTGGGAGTGTTTCCTGTCCATGCAATCCGATCGTGGACTGCGTCCACTTCTCGAGCACTACTCGTGCATGGTGGGAATCTTGGGAAAGAATGGACAGCTTGGTCTGGCGAGGGAGCTTATAGAGACGATGCCATTCGTCCCGGATTCCGTGATGTGGACGACACTCCTGGCATCTTGTAAACTTCATGGTGACGAGGAGATTGCGAGCAGGTCCGCCGAGGAGTCATCCGAGCTCAGCCAGGCCAACTCGGCTCCTTACATGCTTATCTCCAACATGTACTCGATCGCTTGAGACGCTGCTGGATTATGGAGACAAGGATGGAAGGAAGCATCGCGAAAGTGGAGCGAGCAAGGAATTCATGGATGGAGATGGATTGAATGCGCAGCCGCAATGAAAAAAAAGGAATTTTTGCGTGCTCGGGAGTGTTATCATGCTGTGGCACACACATCGCTAGTGTGCGCTGCGCAGCTGTGATGTTAAAGTAACAAAGTGGGAAGGAAAGAAGCAACGTGGCTGCTTAAGAAATGTATTCTAATGCGGAGAAGATCAAGGCGACTACCCTGACTTGACCACGCAAGTCTCTCGGATTCAAGTAAGCTCTGCGCGACTGGCACTTGACCCCGGGTTGAAGCAAATCTCCGCACACGCCACGAACAAAGAAGAGTTTCTAGATGCTTGCTGCGAGGCCAAAGTCGTACCTCCACATGCAAGTTCTCCCGTCCGTCACCCAAAGTTTTAGTTTCTGTGGCGTGTTTCGAAGCGACCAAACTGGCGCGGCAGCGAAGTTGCCGTCTCAACCGAAAAGGCAGCGCTCGCTCGACGATGATTGCTCACCGTCTCTTTCACGCTCCGGAGGGCACAAGCACGGGAAGAATAGTATTTCTTCTCGTCAGTGGACAACCAATTCTAACGAGTGCTCCCACACTGGACTAAGTGCGACCCCACGGCGAGAATACCGTAGCGCCTTCGACCTGCTCATTCTACACTGAGGTCACTATAAAACCGGGACGGGACCATCCAAAATCCAAACTTGCAAAGCGAAGGAAGCCACAATGGCCTTGACAGCCATCACTGCTGTGCCTGGCCTCTTGTTCATAATTCTCAGCATCCTCTCGTCGAACAAGGCTGCAGGCATCGATGACGAGCGTCAGGTACTTCCACTGGCATCCTTTTGCATATATTTACGACTTGTTCTTTTTTTGCAGATCTATATCGTCTATCTCGGTGGAAAAGGCAGTCGCCAGAGTTTGGAGCTGGTCCAAAGACACAGCAAGATTCTCGCATCTGTCACAAGCAGGCAAGAAGTGATCGTGCTCCAAAGTATAGCCCGGACTGACTTTAAAAACTTACATGACAGAGAAGTAGAGTCCCCTGAGATCGTGTACAGCTACAAGCATGGATTTGATGGATTTGCTGCTAGGATGACCGCTAAGCAGGCAAAAGCCGTAGCAGGCAAGCCATCGCAAAAAGCTCTTCTCCCGGATGATTCAATTCTCTTGGCTCTGGTCATAATTACAGGACTGCCGGACGTGGTCAGTGTGTTCCCGAGCAAAACTCTGCAGCTGCATACAACACGGTCCTGGAAATTCCTGGAAACTTTTTCGACGGGGCTCTTGTACTCAAGAGGCAAAGTTGGAGAGGGGGCCGATGTCATTGTTGGCGTGCTGGACACAGGTACATGGATTGAAGAGTTGAAAGAAGAGCCTGGGAATTGATACCTCTTCCTGCTTCAGGTATATGGCCAGAGTCTGCAAGTTTCAGCGACGATGGAATGTCATCTCCTCCCAGCCGATGGAAAGGATTCTGCAATAACACCGGTGTGAATTCCACGCAGGCCGTGAATTGCAACAAGTAAGTTCAAGTAAAACTGTACCGTACTAGATTATCTTTTTTTCCTGCAGCAAGATCATCGGAGCTCGCTTCTACAACGCCGAGAGCGCCAGAGATGACGAAGGCCACGGATCACACACCGCATCCACCGCGGGTGGCAGCGTCGTCTCCAACGCGAGCATGGAGGGTGTTGCCAGTGGAACAGCCAGGGGTGGACTCCCATCCGCCAGGCTCGCAGTGTATAAAGTGTGTGGGAGCGTCGGCTGCTTCGTGTCAGACATCCTCAAGGCCTTTGATGACGCTATGAACGACGGGGTGGATCTCCTATCACTTTCGCTTGGTGGCTCGCCGGAGAGCTACGACGAGGATGGCATCGCGATTGGAGCCTTCCATGCCATCCAGCACAACATCACTGTCGTTTGCTCTGCTGGGAATTCTGGTCCCGACGAATCGTCCGTCTCCAACGCGGCCCCTTGGATTGTCACGGTCGGAGCAAGCACCATTGACAGGTCCATTTCGTCCGACATCTATCTCGGAGATGGAAAAACTCTTCGGGTGAGCAAAAACTTTGGCGTCACCTTTCTCATTTTACTACGCAGGGAACGGCCTTGAGCTTTCAAGCTCAGAAGAAACCACCTTACAGCCTCGTCCTTGGCTCTTCAATTCCTGCTAACAAATCTATCCGGGCCTCAGAAGCCAGGTGAAAGTGCTTCAAAATCTCTTTTTCTTTTCTTTCCAATGGTTGCTCACAGCTTACTTTTCAGCACCTGTGATCCAGCCAGTCTAAATGCCAAGCAAGTCAAGAACAAGATCGTCGTCTGCCAGTTCGACCCCAACTACGCTTCCAGGAGAACAATTGTGACATGGTTGCAGCAGAACAAGGCCGCTGGCGCCATTCTCATCAACGACTTCTACGCAGATCTCGCTAGCTACTTCCCCTTGCCTACGACCATCGTGAAAAAAGCCGTGGGAGACCAGCTGCTATCCTACATGAACAGCACCACCACGCCAGTCGCTACACTAACACCGACGGTGGCAGAAACTAACAATCCAGCTCCAGTAGTTGCCGGATTCTCTTCGAGAGGTCCAAACTCCATCAGCCAGGATATAATCAAGGTACAAGCTTGCAAATTCCGAGGTTTTGATCAAGATCATGATCTTTCTTGCAGCCCGATGTTACTGCTCCAGGAGTGAACATCCTTGCGGCCTGGTCGGATATCGCTCCAGCATATTATGAGAACTACGACACGGCCAAGCCCGTGTATGTCAAGTATAACATCATCTCTGGAACCTCCATGTCGTGTCCTCACGTCACGGGAGCATTGGCCATGCTCAAGTCTGCTTATCCCTCTTGGAGTCCTGCGGCTCTAAGATCGGCGATCATGACCACAGGTAACTTAACTTTCTACCACTCCAAAGTTCTCATACAAGTCTTTGAACCCTCCAGCGACAACTCAAGACGACGAGAAAGAAGGCATACTCGACTATGATGGAAGCCTGAGCAATCCATTTGGTTATGGCGCCGGCCAGATCGATCCCTCGAGATCTCTAAGTCCAGGACTGGTCTACGACACAACACCCTCCGACTACGTCGCTTACCTCTGTGCCACTGGCTACAGTGAGAGCAAAGTCAGGATGATCACAGGAAGCAAGAACACGACTTGCTCCAAGAAGAATTCCAACCTCAACTATCCTTCCATCGCCTTCCCGAGCTTGAGCGGCACGCAGACCACCACCAGGTACCTGACGAGCGTGGATTCTTCGTCCTCCTCCTCGACTTACAAAGTAACAGTCAAGACACCATCGACGCTAAGCGTGAAAGTGGAGCCAACCACGCTCACATTCTCCCCAGGAGCAACGCTCTCCTTCACAGTCACTGTTTCGAGCAGCTCCAACGGTAAAAGCTGGCAGTTTGGATCCATAGCTTGGACGGATGGGCGGCATACGGTGTCCAGCCCCGTTGCTGTGAAGACCAAGGCTTGATCATTCTTATCGAGCTCGAACAAAGTAGACAAAAGAAGAAGGTAAAGGTAGACAAAATGGAACCGTGGTCTCGAGACAAATGTGACAGCCAATGCAAGCTTTGCAAGCCGCCAAATGTTTGCTCGTGATCTTCCTTGCCAGTGTCGTCCAGTTAATTGTCTTCACGTCGACTATAAAAAAGAAGCTCTCACTCCATACTTTCATCCAAGTTCTTCTCTCCTTCCTTTCTTCCTTGGTCGATCTTAGATACATAGCTAGATCGATCGATGGAGCGCTCGGTGATGGTTGTCTTGATGGTGTGCGCTATGGCCTTGGTTTTCTCCTTCTCTTCGGTGGAGGTCACTGCCCATAAGCTGGGACACTGCGGCGATTCGTGCAAGCATCACCAGGATTGCTTTGGTCGTCTGGCTTGCATGCACGGCCACAAGTGCGCCGACGATCCAGATCTCAAGACTACCATCTGCAAGAACAGTAAGCTCGGCGTGTGTGGATCTTCTTGCAAGAAACACGACGATTGCAAGGGAAAGCTCGCTTGCCTCCACTCCAAGAAGTGCGGCGACGATGTACACATGAAGACCAACATTTGCAAGCACAAGCATCACCACCCGGGATCGCCACTGCCATCGCCAGGACCTCTCCCAGCTCAAGGCCCACTCTACGGCTGAAAAAACCAGCCACTATAAACGATTTGTTTGATCTTTCTTGACAAAAACAAGTGTAATAAACTGTTAGCAAATTTCCAACTTTGGGTATTTCTTTCTATGCGAAGATTTTCGCTGCCTGGATCATCTCCAGCCGCGGCATTGGTGTTGACACGATCGCTGTGCTGCTTCTCGGCACACCATGTCCAGGAGCTCGCCCAGATGATCCGCTCGTGCGGTGAAGCCAGGGATTCCGCCGAAGGGAAGCGCATCCATTCCGTGATTGCCAGGAGCGAGCAAGCGTCCGGGAATCCTTTCCTCTGGAACTTGCTTGTGGAGATGTATGGGAAAGTTGGCAGTGTCCACGACGCCCGCGGCATTTTCGATGAGATGCCCGGGATCAACATGTTTACGTGGACAATCATGCTTCATGCATATGCCCGAAACGGGCAACTTGAGAAAGCAGCACAGTCTTTTGATTTGATGCCTCAGCGCGATGTTGTTGCCTGGAACTCTATCCTGCAGATTTTTGGGGAGCACGAGAAAGTTGACGATGCACGAAAGACATTCATGGAGATGCCGGCCAGAACAATCTCGAGCTGGAACGTGCTTCTTACTGCATATGCCCAAAACGGGTATTTGCAAGATGCGATGGCCGTTTTTGATCGGCTGCCCTTCTCGGACGTCGTGTCGTGGACGAGTCTGTTTGGGTTCCATGCCAAGAACGGGTATATGAACGAGGCCAGGATGATTTTTCTCACAATGCCTGAGAAGAACTCCACGTCTTGGACCACCATCATCTCGGCTCTCATGCGGTGTGGCGATTTCCAGGCCGCCAAGAACTTCTTTGGCAAGATGCCCCACCATGCTCGAGTGGTGTGGCTGGTTATGATGCAAGGCTACCTCCAAAACTTTCAGTTCGACGTTGCGGCCAGCATGTTTGATCGAATGGAGGAAAAGGACATTGTTTCGTGGAACATTTTGATCAATGCCGTGGCGCAGAACGGCCAAGTCGGTCGAGCGAGAAAGATCTTTGACGCGATGCCCAAGCACGACATGGCAACGTGGAACTCGATGCTGATCGCGTACGCCGAGAAAGGGAGGTTGAGTGACGCAAGGGCCATCTTCGACAGCATGACACACAGGAACATCATCTCGTGGAACTCGATGACGCAGTCTTACATTCTAAACGGCCACTTTGAGGAAGGAAAGAAGGTTTTCGATCGAGCGCCTCAGGTGGACGTGATTTCCACCAACATGCTTCTCTCCGCCAATGCCGAGGGAGGAAATCTCGAAGAGTCGAAATCCATTTTTGACTCCATGGTCATGAGGGACGTTGTGTCGTGGAACGCCATGGTTCACGCTTACGCCATTCACAATCTCCTCGAGAGTGCCGAGTCTACGTACCGGAGAATGTCGCAGCACGACTTTGTGTCGAGGAAGACGATGATGGCGGCTTACGCTCGAGAGGGTGACTTGGAGCGATCGAAGCTCTTTTTCGACGACATGTCGGACAGAGACACGGTCTCCTGGAACACTCTGATCGTTGCATACGCTCAGCGCAACGATGTCAAGAACGCAAAACTGGTTTTTGACAGCACTCCAGTGAAGAACCCGATATCCTGGAACGCGATCATGACAGTCCTCTCCCAAAACGGCCATTACGCCGAAGCGCTCGAGTTCTTCCGCGAGATGGAGCTCGATGGTGGAAGCAAACCCACGGACGTTGGCTTCACCAATGCATTGGTAGCGTGCAGCTACGGTGGTCTCGTCGCCGAGGCCAGAGTTTTTTTCCTCTCCATGGTCGAAGACCACAACTTAACACCGAGGTGGGAGCAGTACTGCTGCATGGTGGACATTCTCAGTCGAGCAGGACAATTGGAAGACGCCGAAGATCTCGTAGAAAACATGCCATTCTCGAGCGGCATGGCGGATTCCAAAGCTCTTCTCAGTGCTTGCCATGTCCAAGGCGATGTCGAGCGTGCCACAAGAACAGCAGGCTCCATGTTTACTCTGGGCTTGAAAGCTTCTGCTCCATACGTGCTTTTGTCTAACAGCATTGGTCATCTCAAAGAGTAACGCTAAGCTAACTTCGTCTTCCAGATGTTGCTGTCGCTACTTTTACACTTGGCTTCTCATCTGGTAAGTGCGTGGAGCTAAGTTTAATCTGTTGCTTATCCTAATGGAAGCACTGTAGGGTCTCGGCATGGAGCTCCAACGACAAGTATAGGACCATGGGACTGTGTCATTTGAGCAGCGGCTCCAAAAACACTGGCGGCTTCGTCCAGGCAAGCTTTTAGCATACTCTTCTTTAGTATCAAGAGCGCTCTCCAATACATTTTCTTTGATTCAGGTCAGGGAGCTTCTTCTTTGCGTAGAGCATCGCATTGGAGCTGACAAACCGGGCCCAAGGAGCTTCACGCAGCAGCAGCACAGCCTTTGTCATGTCATCTTCATTTCGAGGCCCAGCCATTTACAAAAGCAACGAAGGATTGCAGTCCAAGTACGCTTCTCTGCTGGAAGAGATGGAATTAACGAGCAGGATTTCACGTATGAAGCAGACCGGAGCAGGCCTTTGAGACTTGTAACTCGGCCTTTACGCTCGGAAGAATCGTCGCCCGAGTCCTTGCAAGAGATTAGGCAGCTCATCGGTAGCCGAGAAGTTTATGTTCCCAGTGAGGCTGAGGAGGCCCAAATACTAGAGCAAGTCTCAAGGATAAAACAGCAAGCTTTAAGAGGAAGTCTGGTTGCAGCGCATTCGGCAATTCAGCAGGTATTGTATTTTTACTTCTTTTCTTTGTTTTTTAATTATTTTTCTTTTTTTTTTTTCCTGCAGTTGTATGCAAAGTTTCCCAATCACACTAGAGTTCTTGTTGAGTATGCATACATTGAAGCGAGAAAAGGTTCGTTTTTTTTTTTCCGCTTTACATGCTGGGTGTGAGCCTTCGACTTAACCAGGTAACCAAGCAGCTGCGGCATCATTGTTCTCCCGTGCAATAACTATCTTCGAAGAAACTGGCAACCTCAACTACGACTACGTGCTTACACTGCAAGGATGGGGCTCCTCCGAAGCCAGAGCTTCCAATTCGCTGAAAGCTCGAGTTTTGTTCGAGGAATCCATACGCGCAGCTGAAAAGGTAGGCACTCGTCTTCTTCTTTCCCAGTTTTTTTTATACTGAGCAAGGTGCATTCGCCAGCTGCAAGACCACTCCGAGCGAGCCATCGTTTACGGCTTGCACGCGTGGGCTCTGGTGGAAGATAAAGTTGGAAACTGGAGCCAGGCACGAGAGCTCTTGCAAAGAGCGGCAGCGATTCAGCCCGGAAACGCTGTGGTTCATCAGTCGAGAGCTCTCATGGAAGCCCGTGCTCACAACTATTCCTTGGCGCGCTCCAACTTTCGGCTGGCTGTCAAGGCGGACTCACACGATGCAAAGTGCTGGCAGGCTTGGGCCTTGTTCGAGGCAAGCCAACGCAAGTTTCGAGAGATGAGGCAGCTCTTCTACCGTGCTTATCTCGTCAACACCAACGATCTATACACTCTCCAGGTAGAACCAAAGTTTTTAGTTCCAAGGTTCCTTCTTATTTTCTTTCCATACAAAACAGGCATGGGCTCATCAAGAAGCGCTCATTGGCACCACCAAGTCCAAGAACCGGGCTAGAAAATTATACCAACGATGTGTGGAGATCTCTCCAGAGAATATTTATTCCTGGCAGGTTTGTCACTAGATTTCTTTTCACTGGCTTCACGAGACTTTTGTTTTGGCCAGTCGTGGGGTCTTTTGGAGGAGAGATCGGGGAACCACCAAGGTGCTCGAGTGCTCTACGAACAGGGGCTTCGGATCGATCCTTCAAGCGTTCCCTGTCTCCAAGTAAGTTAGTCGTGGCGATTTGTTTTTCCTCTTTTGCTCGAAAACCATGTCGTCACCATATCACAGGCATACGCTCGCCTGGAAAAAAGCCAGGGGAACATTGAGACTTCGAGAAAACTATTGCAAGCTGCTCGGAAAATTGATCCTCACAATGCTCCATCGCTCATGGTCAGTAAAATCTATAGACTATTCTCCATCTCTCTGTTTTAACAAAGAAAACTGGCACTGACCCAGGAATCCGGCCTGATCGAGCTTGAGCTCGGGAACAACGACGTCGCTCGCGAATTTTTCAAGCGCGCGCGGAAGATCGACAGGGAAAAGAGCCGTATCAAGAAGCGGATGTTCATCTCGCGCAAGACATCGAGGTTGCAAAGCCCGGGAACCACCGTCAAATTCGAAAATCTAAATCCGAGGCAAGCAACGGTCTAGATGGGCGTGCCGAGACGGACGGTTCACAGTAAAAGAGCCTAGGATATACCCATAATTTGAATTGCTCTTAAGCCCTAAAGGGCGCGGAGAGGAGAGAGCTCGGCTATGGCGCCGACGGCCGACTACGATCTGTGGAAGAAGCACACGCCAGATCTCTACGATGTGATCATCACTCATGCTCTTGATTGGCCGGTGACGTCGGCGCAGTGGCTCCCTGATCATCAGAGGATCTTGCTTGGAATCAAGGCGCTGGATGATCCCGAAGATTGTCTGGAGAATTGCGTCCTCATCGTCAAGCTCGCTGTCCCAGCCGATCTTGACGCCGAGATCCCTGAGAACTGGGTAAGGCCCCCCTCCTCCTTCCTTTCATGTCTTTCTTGCGTTTCTTGATCTTTGTCCGATGAGGCTGAAATTCGATGTGGAATGCCCCATCCTAGGTCCAGATGACTCAATGGATCAAGCACGAAGGCCAGGTCAATCGAGCTCGCTACATGCCGCAATGCCCAACCATCGTCGCCGCCAAGGGCGAGACGTCGCGAGTTTGCATCTTCGACACCACGAAGCACGAGAATTCCGGCGGCCTGCCGTCGCAAGTGATCGCCCAGACCCAGCCGGAGATGCTACTCGAGGGGCATACCAAAGGTGGCCATGGTTTATCCTGGAATCCCTTCGGATGTGGCATCCTCGCGAGTGGATCACGCGATGGTCTCGTTTGCGTGTGGGATGTGGGCGCCGCTGGATCATCGTCTCGTCCCATTATCACTTACCCGGTACGTAGACCTCATGAGGCAAAGATATTTGATGCTTGCTCATAGTTTTTTCCTCGTTTTTTTCTTAGCAAAACACTCCAGTGGGAGACCTTACCTGGACGTCAAAACACGAGAACGTCTTTAGCACCGGGGATGAAGCAGGCTGGATGCGGACATGGGACTTGCGAGATCCTCTCAATCCAGTGGTTGCGGCGCGTGCTCACTTAGACCCATTGGAGTCACTGGCCTATCATCCTTATGACGAATTCTGTCTCGCAACTGGTTCGTGCGATAACACTGCCCGGATCTTCGACATACGCGCGCTCTCCCAGCCTATGCACACGTTCGTCGGTCACAGGTAAGTGATCTCTTTGGTCGAATAATGTTCCTCTCTTCGATCAATCCATTTTGATCTAGGGATACGGTTGTACGCGTCGACTGGAGTCCCAAATATCCGGGTGTGTTGGTTACGTCGTCAGAAGATCACAGGGTCATGCTTTGGAACGTGCAAAGGTGGCCTTTGTGAAAAACAGTAATCTATAGAGTAACTTTTTTGCTCGTCCTCGGTGAATCCAGGATTGGGGACGAACAGAGCGCCGAGGATGCCGAAGACGGACCACCCGAGCTCGTGTTCATCCACGGTGGACACTGGGACATAGTCCACGACTTCTCCTGGGACGCCACCGCCAATCTCATCACCAGCGTCGGAGAAGATCAAACTGTTCAGATCTGGAGGACGGCAAAACACATCAAGCGCACTATGAAGGGCTCTTCGCCATCCAGGGTGGAGATCCCTTCCTCTCCATGATCAGAGAACGAGCAACAGTCTCCTCGAGCTCTAAAACAGCGTCAACGTTGCAAGAGCACGAAGGCACTGCTGCTGTCACTCGCTCTACTCCCAGCCTACCAGCTCAAGTATCATCCGATCTGTCACAAGGACGGCGGCCGTGTTTCCTTTTGTCATGGCAATCTCTTGAGCGGATCATGCCATGGTCTTGTGTGGTGAGATCTCGTCTCATTAACCATGTATAGCGCAATTTCTCGTCTTGATAAACTCTTATTTCTTCAAGCTCAAGTTGGAGAAGTTACTTAGTAGTAGAAAATCCGTATGAAGATTCTCTACCCGCGAAAATTTAAATCCAATACAGGCAACGGTCTAGATGGGCTTCACAGTAAAGGACCTTAGGATATGCCTTTATTTGAAATCCTACGGAGTCACCAGAGGATCTTGCTTGGATCCAAGGCGCTGGATGATCCCCACGATTGTCTCGAGAATTGTGTCCTCGTCGTCAAGCTCGCTGTCCCAGCCGATCTTGACGCCGAGATCCATGAGAACTGGGTAAGGCCGCTTCTCTTGACCTCTAGATCTTGTGAGTGTGTGGAATAGGTCCAGATGACTCAATGGATCAAGCATGAAGAAGGTCAGGTCAATCGAGCTCGCTACATGCCACAAACCCCTTCCATCGTCGCCACCAAGGGCGAAACGTCACGAGTTTGCATCTTCGACACCACTAAGCCCGAGAATTCCGGCGGCCTGCCGTCGCAAGTGATCTCCCAGGCACAACCGGAGATGCTACTCGAGGGGCACACCAAAGGCGACCGTGGTCTCCCTTCCGATGTGGCAACCTTGTGAGTGGATCACGCGATGGCCTCGTATGCGTGTGGGATGTGAGCGCTGGTAGATCTCGTTTTACACGGTACGTCTGGAAAAGATTTTATCCTTGCTCACAGTTCTTCTTCGATGGAAGCAGCACAAAACTCCAGTGCGAGAAGCTACCTGGGCGGCGAAACACGAGAACATCTTTAGTACCGCGGACGAAGCAGGCTGGATGCGTACGTGGGACTTACGAGATCCTTTCAATCCAGTGGTTGCGGTGCGTGCTCACCTAGACCCATTGGAGTCACTGGCCTATCATCCTTATGATGAATTTTGTCTTGCAACTAGTTCGTGCGATAACACCGCGGTTGTACGCGTCGACTGGAGTCCCAACCATCCAAGTGTCTTGGTTACGTCGGCAGAAGATCACAGGCTCATGCTTTGGGACGTGAAAAGGTGGTCTTGTGAAAAAGTATAGTTTAACATTAACTTGGCCTCCGTGAATGCAGGATTGGAGAAGAACAGAGCGCCGAGGATGCTGAAGACGGACCACCTGAGCTCCTTTTCATCCACGGTGGACACTGGGACATAGTCCACGACTTCTCCTGGGACGCCACCACCAATCTCATCACCAGTGTCGGAGAAGACCACACTGTCCAGATCTGGAGGATGGCAGAACATATTGAGTGCACTATCAGGGACTCCTCCATTGCTTCCCCTTCGGGATGTAATCATGGAGAGCAGGGGTCTCCATGATCACAAACGAGCAATAGAGATGTTACTATGCCTCTCCTTCAATCATCGCCATCATGTCCGAACTGTTGCAAAGACACTAGCAAGCACGAGGATCAGCACAAAGTATACTCGGATCCAGTGTTGTTCAAGGGACACAAGGATTGCATTTATCATGGCAATCTCTTGAGTGGATCATGCCATGGTCTCTCGTGTGTTTGTGGGATGTGAGTAGTCGTCCCATATTAACATGCCCACAGTACGTCGCAATTGTATAGCGCAATTTCTCGTCTTGTAAACCAGTTTAGTTCGAAGGTCCAAACATGAGCACGTTCCAAGATCTACAAATTTACCATAAACTGCCTGAAAATTTTAAACTTCACAGCCTCACACCCCAAAGATCTCCCTTGAGTTCTCAGAGAAGAGGTGTCATTGTTCCGACTCTCGGGACATCATTCTCTTGCAAATTGTTTCACTTTTAGCTCACAAACTCTAAGCCATGACACTTATTCCTTGAATTCGTTGATGAATTCCACCTTTACCGAATAAATTCCATGAGTGCTAGGATTTTTGTGTTAAAAGTCAAAAGATTTTGAGAGTGAATGATGTCCTGGGAGATGGAACGATGGTGCCTCTTCTTTAACCAACTTCTTTTGTTCGTTTTTTCATCAAGAGTTAAATTAATAACCTGGAGAGTGTATAGACGAGTGCCAGGAGCACACCAGGGGGCTTCCATGAGAGCTCTCTGATGGACCACAATGTTTCTGGCTGAATGGCTGCCGCTCTTTGCAAAGCTCTCGTGCCTGACTCAAGTTTTCAACTTTGTCTTCCACATGTGCAAGCAGTAAACTATGGCTAGCTCAGTAAAGGAAAACTAAGAACACCAGTGCCTACCTTTTAGCCACGAATATGGATTCCTTCCAAGCTTTTAACGATTTGGAAGCTCTGGCTCCAGAGAAGTCCCATCCTTGCAGTGTAAGCACGTAGTAGTTGAGGTTTCCAGTTTCTTCGAAGATTACAGCACGAGAGAACAAGATGCCGCCGCAACCAGCATGAAAAGAGTAAAAAACACAAACCTTTTCTCGCTTCATACTCTACCCAAGGTGCGTAAAATTTCGCTCATGCTATTGATCTCTTGTTTTAACAGAAAAAAAACTGATGTTCATCTCCCACAAGACATCAAGGTCTGGGAAAATTCGTGTTTTGGCAATGTCTTTTTAGCCATCTGACCCAATCCACACCCTTGGTGGTGTTGATGGGATAGTCATTCCAGTCATCAACTGGTTCTTATCGTAATGATTTATATAATATACACTAGTCTCCATGAAGTTAATTTCAGCTCCGTCACTGCCAGTCAACAGTCTAGAGACAGACGGTTCACAGTAAAGGAGCCTAGCATATGCCATAATTTAAATTAAGCTTGTGGAGGAGAGAGAGCTCAGCTATGGCAATGGCGGATTACGATGTGTGGAAGAAGCACATGCTAGTCTCTACGATGTGTCATTACTCATGCTCAATTGGCCACTGGCGAATGGGCTCCTGATCATAATAACATTGCCTGGATCTTTGACATACAGACCTCCAGTGCATACATTGTTGGTACTCTTATCATAACTTGATCAATCCATTTCATCCATGGTACATAGTCTGACTTCTCTTATGACACCACCACCAATCTCATCACCAGCATTAGTCTCTGTGCTCTTGTAACATTAGATGGCAGCTGTTTAGTAACATCTTGCTCTCCATAATTCAATGTCAAAGAAGTAGTGGAGGAGTTTTTTGCTGCCCCGATGATGTATTCCACTAGACTCTAGTCAAATCTAGTGCTAGGTGAAGAGATTGATAGATCTGTCCACTTTGAATTCAGTTTCCACTATAGAAGACCCTTAATCAATTAAAAAACAATCTAGTCAACCAAAAAGTAAAGACTTTTTTACTTTTAATACCCTTAATCATTAAAAAAAATGCCCATATCTTTAAACCTTAATGAATCTCTTTCAATATAATTCACTAACAGATTGATGATGGTGCCCAGATCTGTCCAGATCTAGAGGATGGTACATATTCAAGAGCAATAGAGACTCCACTGGGACATCATACAAGACAAGGATTTACACTATATATGATACACTGTTAATGTGACTACCCACATCCTATTAATACACCCCACAGTTTGACAAACACAATGCTTCATGTGATGATTCATAATATGGTGATGATTGAAGAATAGGCATCTAGCACATGTGACAATGCTTCTGTACTCTTGCAACATAATGACAATTATTTAGTAGCATCTCTTTGTTACTAATTTGTGATCATGGAGTGCTCTCCATGATTGAATGCTGAAGAGGGAGCAGTAGTAATTTCTTCCACTAGAGCTAATTTAATTCTTCAAGATCTAGACATGTTACCTGGACAGCTAAACACAAGTATGTCTTCAGCCTTGGAGGAGTTATGTTCCAGACATACTTGCAAAAAGTGTAAAATTTCCTTCTACTAAAATTTAAATATTGACAACTCCCTTCTCAATCTTTTCACTTTTTGAATTCCAAGCCACTCTTGGAATTCTTTGACCAATTCCTAGAGTTTGCGTGTGTCAAATATTCTTAGAATTAGTCTATATCATGAAGCTTCTAACCCCTTGAATAGGCTCTTTTTGTTAAGATTCTATCCCTTACACCCTAAAGCAAATCTTCCCCTCACTATCCATGATCATACTTAGGCCACCCTTCAAATCCATTATGCCATACTTCTTTTAGGGTTTACTAAATTTTATTTCTCCCTCTAGATCCACCATGTTAAATATTCTTTCAAAATATTCTTGCCTCACTCACTAACCACTAGAATTGAAATAATCTTAGGATCTTATCCCTTACACTATATGAATTGTAGAGCCCTTTTTTATTCTATTATCCTAACCTCATGCTTAGGGAATGATAATCCAAATCATTCTTAATCCACCTCCACTATCCTTTTAGGATTTACCAAACTTCAGTTTTCTTTATAAATCCACTATGTCAAATATTCTTTTAAAATATTCTTGAACCAAGCTATGATACCAATGTTATGATTGTGCTTAAGTATGATCATGGATGATCATTCCCTAGGCATGTTAAGCACCAAATCAGTATAATAGGATAAAAAAAGGCTCTATAATCAATTAATCCCTTTTAACTAGTTGGGATAAGGTGTAAAGGATAATATCCTAACATAATGATATGCTTGGATTATTAGCAGCATGAAAGATGCCAAATTGGCAACCAGCCATTCCCAATTCAACTAGGCTTGCAAGTGTAAGACAAAGTATAATAAGTCAAACCAAATATATTTGGCTTTAATACTGAATTACTTTTATAGTTAGCACTTTCTAGACCCACATCAACACTATAACATTTCTTAAAGGAGAAAATGGATTTGAAGAAGAGGGACTTTAATTATGAAATTTCAGATGGACTAATCTCTCAAGCTCAAGTCTTGGGAGCTTATTGATGTGGCAACAAACAACCTGCAAGCATGTTAAGAAAATTACATAGGAAACTTGCTGTACATTGATCGTGCAAATGCCTGGAACTGAGGAGATGAGGAAGACTAAACGTTGTGCAAAAAAAAACGCTCAGAATCTGAAAATGGAACTTCTTGCAACTATTGCACATAAAAATAAAAGAGTTAATAATTGATTCCTCCCATAGAATAGCCACCTTAGTATCTTATTCTTGATCAATATCCCAGTGAGCCAAGAATAGTATCCCAACGACCAAAGGAGCAAGACCAGGACTCTCTCTATGGAGACTTTATTATGAAAAGCCTCTCCAGCAGATCGATGCTCTAGCATGTGGATAAAATTTATAAAGGTGTCATTTTAAAGTCTTAGTTTGCTTTTCTTTTCTAGAGGCAATGCAAGGACTTGATATTCAGCAATTTTCAAGTGATCTCTTCATGGTTTCTATCCTGCTGTGGAATGTGGATGCTTGATAGTGAGCAATTCCACAATATGTGATCATTCCATTGTACAATATCAATAGGCTTTGATTATAGATTCATAATTAATGTTGGGAGGTTATTTTGCTAGGAATTTCATAACATGTAAAGATTATGACATGCAAAATAATTGTATGACACATAAAGATTATGATATGTTTGGTAATTGCATAACATGTAAAAGAAATTAATCTCTCAAGCTCTATGATGGTATTTTGTCTAAAATATACAGGCAATTTGTGTTTATCAATCTCTAGAACATGAGATATATTGAGAGGACAAACTTCACCTAGAACAAATGCCAATGAGTGAATGCTTGCAAGAATGTAGAAAACAACCTAAATAATAATTCATTCATTCATCCATATACTGTTTATTAGAAGGTCTTACAGCAGCCCTAAGAAGCATGAGACTGATGGGTTCAAATATACTGTAGTGACAATTGCTATGGCTGTTTATCATCCAATCTCATTAACATCTATATCATCCACCTCAGCACTTGTGGTTGGCCTTAGTCCATGTGCTTCAGTTGGCATGGCCATATTCTATCACAGATGAATACAAACACTGGAGTGCCATCATTTCCTCGCCCCCCTCTACAGCTGTAGTAATTGTTAAACACGATAATAGAATAAGAAAAGGTGCAATTAAGTGACCACTTCTTTAGCCAGTTAATTTAAGGTGTAAAGGATAAAATACTAACATTGTCATTAAGCTTAGTTAGATTCTAATGGCAAACCAGTAAGAATATTTTGAAGGGATAAAAGGAGGGGATCTAAAGGGAGAACTAAAGTTTAATAAACCCTAAGAGATGATTATCTATATAGGGGAGAATTGTTAGACACCAGCTCAAGATAATAAAATAGGAAAGGCCTTGAAATCAAATGATCACCCATAGGATCCTAACAGTATTGGCAATGAGGTAAAACACAAATTGGAAGTATGAAACTTTAACAATGCCCTCAGGAATTATGTAGTCCGTAAGAATGTAGGCATGTGCTAACACTGATTCATTGTTCATGAGCTCCCATCATGTGGATCAACCAGCGTGTCCAAGAAGCTGAGAGACCATCCGAAAGGATCCTTTTCATTCCACAAAAATTGTCATAGCCCACAATTTCTCCTTACCAACAATCTTATCACCAGTGTCAGAGAAGACAGCTCACTATCCAGGTCTGGAGGATGGCCAAACACATCACGGCCAACTTCGTTGCTGCCATTTCTTCGGCATCCAACTGATACGGCTCTCTATGTTCAGAGAACGAGGATTTGTGGCATAGATGTTAGACAGAAGAATGTATGGAGCTGCCGTCTCCTCGAGCTCTAAAAAGTTGTCCATGATGCTGGCTCCGAGCTGAACGTCGCCATGGAGGTTGCAAGAACCCAGCAGTGACGTCCAGGCGGCGGAGTTTGGTAGGCACGGCATGCTTCGTATCAGCATCTCGGCTTGCACTAGCAGCCCGGCTCGTCCCAGACAATCGGCAATGCAGCAGAAGTGTTCCACCTCTGGGACCAGCCCGTGATCCTGCTGCATTGAAATGAAGCAGTCCCTCCCTCCATCAACGTAGCCTTCGTAGCTGCAAGCGGCAAGAACTATCTGCAACGTTGCTTCATCCGGAGTCGGGCAGCTCTCCAAGTTCATCACGTGAAAAATCTCGAGCGCCTGACGGCAGTGTCCATCTTGTGCGTAAGCTTGGATCATCAAGTTCCACAACAGCAAACTCTTCGTTGGACACCTGTTGAATAGATCTCTAGCGTGCTCCATCTTTCCGGCTTGGGCGTAAGACGTTACCATGACTGACCACGTAACCGCGTTCTTCTCGTTCGGGAAACCATCGAATATGTCTCTAGCCATAGTCAGCTGACCGTGGTAAGCATACACGGCCATCATGATCGTCCACGAGATCACTGTTTGCTCCGGCGAGTTGTCGAACATAAACTTGGCTTCCGCAAGTGATGATCCTCCGAATCCATAGGCCGCGGACATGGTGTTCCACGACACGCTCGTATGCTGCGCCATCCTCTTGAAAACCACCTTTGCTAGCTCCAAGTCTCCAACGTTTGTGTAGGCGTTCATGAGCGAGTTCCAAGAGATGAAGTCCCTCAGCGCCATCGCGTCAAAAAGCTTTTTTGCGTCACCAATCTGATCTTCCACCGCGTAGGCAGCCAGCATGGCATTCATGGAAACAATGTCCGGGTGTTCCATGCGATCAAAGAGAAGCTTTGCTTGCTCCAAGTTCCCAACCTGTGCATACGAAGAGATTATAAAGTTGTAAGAAACGACATGAAAATGCGGCATTTTCTCAAAGACTTGCCTGGCCTCAACCAGCTTCTCGTTGAAAACATAGGCCTGGATGAGCGCGTTCCAGGAGCTTGCGTTCCTGTTTGGCATCCTTTTGAAAAAAGAAGCCGAGTGGCTTATCTTTCCTGGAAGAGAGACGATCATTGCGTTCCAAGTCACAGTATTCCGAACCTCGGCCTTTTCAAACAGCTCCAGCGCTCGCTGGAGATCGCCACACTCGGCATACCCGGTGATCATCACGTTCCAAGTCACCACAGACTTCTCACGCATCCGCTCGAACAAGTCCCTGGCCTCCTCGAGAAGCTTGTTACAAGCGCACCCCTGGATCATCGCATTCCACGAGACACTATCTCTGTGAGGAATGGAATGGAACACTCGCCTGGCCTCCTGCAAGTCTCCGTTTTCCGCAAAGGCCGCGACCAGGGTGTTGTGAGACGCAGCATCACGCGAAGGCATCCTCTCAAAGACTTGCTTCGCCTCTCCAAGATTCCCACTGTGTGCGTAAGCTTGAATGAGAGCGTTCCACGAGACGACGGTGCGCTGCGGCATAGATTCAAACAGGCCGCGAGACTCCGTGTAATCCCCCTTGTGGGCATTTGCAGAAATCAAAGGAGTCCAAGCAACTGGGTCGTGCTCCGGCATCTTTCTCAGCACCGCGGTCGCTTCTACAAGAAAGGATTTGTTGGCGTACTCCTGTACCATGACTGTCCACACAACAACGTCCCTTTGTGGCATCCTGATGAAAACACTCCAGGCTTCCTCAAGATGCCCATTGAGGGCATACGCTTTGATGAGAATCGTCCACGAGAAGAGATTGGGGTCCTTGATCTGATGGAAGACCAAGACCGCATTACCCACACTGCCACACTTGCCATACATCTCCACCAGGAGATGCGCCAGGTATCGCTTTGGATCCCCGCCGATGAGCGCATGGGCACGCTTCCCCTGGAACAAATCCCTGGAATTCCCGGCCGCTTTCACCAGGCGCGCGAGATTTGCCTCGCCTGTGCCATCGAGCGCAGCAGCATTGGAAGAAGAAGAGCAAAACTGGCGCCACAGAAGGAGCCAAGAGGATGGCCGACGTGGCATAAACCATTAAGAAATCCAGGCCGTAGATCAAAGCTAAGCTCATGGGATTCTTCTAGGGTTAGAGAGGGCTTTGTTTGGAGCTACTGGCGATGGCCGCGACCAACAGCAGGATCTCCTTCACGAAGATCATGAAGAAGGCACACATGGCCGAAATGGTAATCCCCATCTCCTTCTTTTCCCTCTAATTCTCGTTGTGATCGATCAGCCAATTCCCAAGCCAGTGTACGAGAAGTACTCCACTGGCGCTCTGCGGGGCACCGTGATCTTGGAGCTGGGAGGCAGCGACTGGCAAGTGGAGGTGGGCTCCGGATCATTCACCACAGGATGGAAGCAGTTCTGCCTCGACAACGCGATCAAGGAGAACGACTCGCTCGTCTTCCACCACCAGTCGGCCAGGCGCTTCTCCGTGGAGCTCTACAGCAGCGATGGATCCGCCAAGCCGGGAGGAGGAGCCAAGAGCTCCACCTCCGGAGGAAATGCCCTGGCGGAGGCCATGGAGAAGGTGATCAAGGAGTGCGTCGTCCATCTGGATGAGGAGTCGAGCCTAAAGTTCGTCATCTCCAAGGTTCCCAGAGTGGTCGACGTCGAGGTCGCGGAGCCTTCCACTCCTCGCAAGATCGTCAAGGCCGCGGGGATTGGGAATGGACCGTCCGCCAGGACGAGGTCGTCGCCCAAGACCGCCCCACCCCCAGCGGCGGTGGCGCGAGTGGAGTCGAGGAAGAAGAAGAAGCAACCACTGCCGGTGTCGGAGTCGGACGCCGAGGAGGAGGCTCCTCCTGCCAAGAGGGCCAGGACCGAGCCATCCAAGAGGAGGGAGGTAACGCGAGCTTCCACCAGGCGCTCGCTAGAGTCGGGTAGTGGCAGCAAAGGGCGGCCCAGCAGGAGGAAGAGCAAGGTGGTGAGCAAGATCACGGCTCTGGAGGTGCGTGTGGATTCCACTTCCACTCTCCCTGCAGCGAAGCAGGATGACACTCCGAGAGAGAGGAAGAAGGTGGCCAAGTCGGGAACAGCCGAGACCAAGACTGGAACAGCCGAGAAGAAGACGCGAGAGAGGAGGAAGACGAGTTCTGCGAGGAAATCATCGAGCTCCAGGGGAAAGAAGCAGGTTGTTCCTGCGGCAGACTCGGCAGCTCTCGCACAAGCGGTGGCATTCAAGACGAGCAACCCGAGCACCGTGATAGTGATGAAGAAGAGCAACATCGCTCCGTGCTTTTACCTGGTAGCCATCCATCTCCCTGCTTTTGCTGCTCCTTTGCCGTGACTGACACACGATCGATCGTGGTTTTGCCGCAGAGCATTCCGAACGAATTCGCGAAGGTGCACCTTCCGGAGGATCTCAAGGAGTTTGACATGGTGGACTCGACGAACAAGGCGTGGGGCGTGCGGTGGCTCGGCCCTCCAAAGCGTGCCTTCAGCGGAGGGTGGTGCTACTTTGCGCAGGATCACAACTTGCAGCTCAACGACGTGTGCGTGCTGGAGATGCTCGGCGAGAACAGGGTCAGAGTTAACATCTTCAAGGCGGATCCAAAAGCAGCCCAAGGAGGAGGAGAAGCGGCAGCTCCTCCTGCGAATCCAGCTGCAAACGAAGGCGCGGGATTTGAGGCCGCCAAGGAAGATGGCCATGGCGATGTGGATGGTGGCGATGGTGGCAATGGTGGCGATGGTGGCGGTGGTGGTGGCGGTGGTGGTGGTGAGCGTGATCTGGATGCTGTTGTGACTGGTATCACTGGTGGATCAAACAGGGATGAAGATGGCATCGCGGAGGAAGAGGCGGACGATGACGAGGAGGGCGATGACGAAGACTATGATCCAAAGGAAGACGATGGGGGAGACGACGGAGATGGAGGCGATGATAAAGAAACTTGGAAGTAATTTCTTCTTGTTAATGTGTGAAGTAACAAAGATTTTTCTTGTATGACGTGGCATAAAAGCGTAGTGTGACGTGGCACGTCTCTTCCTCGCCAAGAAGCCCTAAAAAGAGTGTTTGCAACCTTTTGGCGGCGAGGACGGTGTTTTGATGCGGGAGCGCGAGCGCTACGATCGTCCTCCATCTCGGTGAGTGCCAGTCATGCCGCAGCAATCCAGGAGGAAGGAGGAATTGAACAAGGGCGCCTCCAAGAGCAAGAAGGACAAGAAGGACAAGAATGCGGCGAAGAAGAAGAAAGAGCTCCAGAAGCGGCAGGAGAAGCCCATCAGTTTCATCGATTGCCCGGTGTGCCACAAGGTGTTGAAGCATCCGGTGGAGATCGAATGCGGGCATGTGTTTTGCAATCGATGCCTTCGAAGGAAAATGGGACGCCAAAAGATGTAAGCTCTCGTTCTTTCTTTTCTTCTACCTTGTATCGAGCTCCAGCTAAAGCTCTCTCCTAGTTGGACTGTTCCAGGTGCCCGATTTGCAAGAGCGAGATCGAGTACATCCATCCATCATACTTGATGAGGGAACTTGTCCGAAAGTTTGGTGTGAAAGATGGTCCCAAGAGGCTCAAGGCCGAGTTGCTTCAAGTTTCGGGGTACTACGACGAGTATGCAATCGAAGATCCCATTGTCATAGCCGCGCAGTTCGTACCAGGTAGCAATGGTGGTGCGTTTGATCCTGCGGACTTGTACAAGGTTGCGAAGCTTGAGGACTTTGTGACTGCCGAGGAGTACTTGGACACGATCAAAATGGTCAATCACATCTTCTCGAGGTACTTAGAACTCTCTCTTTCTTTTGTTTTGTCGAGAACTAAGGCCAGTGATATGCAGCTGGACGTCAGGCCCGATAAGTGCGTGTTTGGGAACGCTGTGCTTCTGCGTGTTTCCTTCACCTGCGTAAGTGTTTGAGCTTTGATGTAGCAGCTATTCGGTTGATGACTCTCCTTTCGTTTTTTTCCCCTTTCCAGCCAGAAAGCAGTAAACATGATTGAAGTTGTGCTTGGGGATTGCAACCTCAGATGGGCTGAGACTGGCTGCTTCTGGACGCTCTTGTACATGGACGGCGACACCCGTTCGGTATAACAAGCTGGTTTGGGACTTACATTGGCCCTGGCAAGTCCTTTTGCAGGCTAGCTCTTTGGGAGACAAGTTTTACCTTGTGTTGCGGATTGATCGTTCCAAAGCTCGGGCTTACCAGAACTCTCTAAAAGCCGGTAATGAAAGTGTTTTTTCGAAGTGTTCTGTCGAGCATAACAGTCGTTGTTTAAAGGCTCCAGGTGGACAGAGGAAAGACGTGGAGATGGCACGTCTGAGAAAGCAGAATGCGCTCATGCGGCATAAGATGCTTGAGCTCGGGGAGAATGGTTTCATTCGCGCGCTTGCTGGACGAAAATCTCCCAGGTACGCAGACGAACGAATAGCTCCGAAGTCTTTGCTTTTGTTCTTTTGCTTACAGATATAGTCTCAAATCAGGAGCAAGTTTGGCTTTCGCAGACGAGTATCCTGGTAAACACCAGAGACAGTTTTTTTTATGAACCTTGCTTGATGGTTTGTTTTGCTGCAGACTTTCCAGTGATCTCCCCGCACACTTTAAGGGATCTTGTACTTCACAATCCACTCTCGAAGCGGCCTTTCGTACCACCATGGAACCGGTAAGTTTGCGAAAACCACGTAGCAACCTTTTCTTTAAATCTCTTTTGCAGCATGAGATCTACCAGTACTGGACCACTTCCGACAACGAGGGAGGAGGATTGCCGGATGAAGAGCCATTTAACAACAATGGTGTCATCGAGATCAGGATCGCCGGGTCCATATAACGTAGACAGTGCCAGATCACAATCTCCAGCCGCAAGACCAAAGTCCCCTCCCAGTCCGGAAAAGGTTAATTCTGCTTATTACTGCCGTTTTCTCTTCGATCTCACCCTCGTTTGTCACTGCAGTCCCCACCTTGGAAGTAAGTATTGGCTTTGAAATGCGAAGTTATACCCTTTTTTTTTGTGCTTGAAGCACATTCTCTGTTCGTGTTTAGAATATTCATATTTTTGGCTTGGGATCTGGAATGTGAAATGAGAATTATTATGATCATAAAACATCTAACAGAGGGAAAAACTCTTTAACATGTAACAGGCATTTGGATGCTAAGAAACCTGACTTTGAAATGAAAATTATTATGATCATAAAACATCATGTAACAGGCATTTGGATGCTAAAGTTTGACACTGTTGAAACATTTCAGCAAAATTTGTTTTAGCAACAATGCTATGGTCAGCGCCTCGGATTCTACCCCAGCGACTGCCTCTAGCGCCGCTACAAGGCGCTTGCCGCCAGATACCTGATCAAACGTGTTTCCCAGCGAGCTCCAGAGTCGTGCAGAAGGAAGACTGAATAACAGTCACGGGCGTGAGGATCTAAGCTTAACGCAGGAAAAAATATTGGAGATGATCCGGAGAAGCAGTGATTGACAGCACCAAGCATGTAATGGAAAGGTTCCTTTGATGAGCTAATGTAGTTTGCCAAGTCTGCTGGACAACTGAAACAACTCATTACTGCTCTACCCAAGGCAGAAGACAATTGCAAGAAGAAAGCTAAAAACGAGACTACCAGATGCACAAATTTGCAAGAGAACAGGAGAGAAGCCTTTAACGAGTGCTTGACAATAGCTGCCAAGAAAGCAGTAGTTCCACTCGTTTTGTTTTTAATTCTGTCTATGGGAAATCACTCTTAGGTGGAACGCTTTTTTCCCCTAAAGAAAAAACACACCAAAGGAATCTTGCTGCTATACATAATTGTGATGCTATAAATACCAAGGTTATGGGCAAAGAATAAGCACTTGATTGAAATGGATGATCAGAGTATGACCACTGCAAAGCAGCTTGTGGGGTGAGCAATCAGATTTTCTGTTGCTACTGGCTGTTCCTTTTTTAAATATTTTAAAGAAGCCGTTGTGGTGGAAAGAAAAAATCAATATGGAAAAAGAGACCTTCCTCCTGCGGCTCTTACTGTCTGTAAAAACAGAAATAAATAATAATAATAATAATAATAATAATAAATGGAAACAAACCAAAACAATATATGTATGTATATACATGTATTACCCTGGCTAGGTAATACATTAATTATAATAATATAACATATGGATGGAGGATTATTTAAATGATAGAATGCAAAAGAGAAGTTTCCAAAGGAAAAAGTATGCATTAGAACTCAAACCATGGATTTAGACTTAGCATGAAGTTTCATGAAAAAGCTAAGAAACATCACAAAGATAAAACTCAAGAGGGAGTTACTGACCACGTCCACATGAAGAGGTGCCTGCAGCCTATAGCCTTTGCCATACTCTGGCACCGTTCTCCTACACACATAACAAAAATTGGAGCAAAATATCCAAAAATGCAGGGTCTCTACCTCATCTAGACACAAGGATTGAGCAAAATTTACTTGATGCCAGGGTCTCCTCCCCAGAGACATCTGCCTCTGCAATTGTATTCTCTGCATATTGCCACAATTCTCAATCTATTGGCATTCACTCTATGATTGATTCAATTGCTTATATGGTATTATCATTTATCATTTATGATGGAGTATGCAAAAATGTTGGACAGTGCTGGAAAGGGAATTGATTCTTCTGCAAGATGCAAGATCATCATGCCACAACTGGTTGATAAGTTTCTCCTTCTCTAACCATTCTCTGAGGGACTCTACTGGAGTAGCTTCTGATGAAGATGGAGATAAGGGATGCACCACAGCTGCTAATCACATTTCTTGTCAGTTTTGAAAACTCTAGAGAAAATACAATGATATTCTTTGTGTTCAATAGCACAAATAGGTGTGCATTAGTAAAGGTTTCTTCCAGAGCTTGCTAATTTCCTTTTCCCCATAGTTTGTAGTGCCATTTGCTTATCCTATTAAATTCATTTAAGACAAAGATCCTACAACATGCAATGCAAAAGCTGGAAGAGAGTTCCTGAAAGCTACCCAAGTTTTTGACTAGTTTGTTCCAGGGTATTTGCTTGTGCAAGCGGAGGTATGCATAGGATAGACAAGCAGGAAATTTTTGTAATGTGACTTTCCATCATTTGCTGGAACGATGTTACATCCAATGAACAGGTTGCAATCTATCAAGTCTCCAGATCACTTCATCCATTTTGTTGATCAGTGCTTTCCTCTGGAACTTGCTATGGCTATAATATATAGTGAAATAACACTGCTGCTTCAAGCCAAAAGAATCTACAGAAATGAACAAACTTTCTATGCCTTATTGGGATCCTTGGGAGAGTTTACTTTGGGAAGAAGAGTGACCTATTTAGAGCTTTAGACCCTTCTCATCCGTGTTGTGAGTAGCAGAAAAAGGCACACACAAGTCTAATGTAAGGAATAAACTCTTCAAGATGTTATATGCTAGAGAAATCTGAAATCACAATTGAAACAATAAAGAGTTTGGGTAGGATGAGAACAAATTCAAAACCGAGTCCAAATATTAATATAGGTTATAAGGTAAAAGCCCAAAGCACTTGTCTCTTAGGGGGTTGTGGGAGGTTATAAAAGTAGTAAGGAGAGTGAGGCTAAAGACTTAAGTTATAATAATATTAAAAAATTTATAAGTAACTACATGGTTTTCACTCTTTATCCTATGGTGTTTTACCATAGGATAACTACGAAGTGGAACCTAAACCCTCCATATGCTATGTGTTACATGCCACATGCCACATGCCATTGTGAGACACAAAATCCCTAGGCCCCAAAGTGGAGCCGGAAGGGCGCCACGTGGTAGTGGCTAAAGCGAAAGCCAAACGAGTGTAACACGTTTGGACTAAAAGCTCCGACTTGATAGGTCGAGAGCGGGAGTGGAACTCTCAATAAAGTGCTCGAGGAATGAGCACAAAGTGAGCAATAAGCGAGGTTCTAAAAAGGGACCCAAAAAGGACTAACACATGACATGTGGAAGTGTCCGAGATGGAGTCCAAGATGGACCCGAGACGGAGTCCAAGATGGACCGAGACAGAGTCCAAGATGGACCGAGACGGAGTCCGAGATGGAGTCCGAGATGGACCGAGACGGAGTCCGAGATGGAGTCCGAGAAGGACCCGAGATGGAGTCCGAGGTCGAGGTTGAGACCGAGACCGAGACCGAGACGGATTGGGACCGAGACCGAGACCAAGACCGAGACCGAGACTGGGACCGGGACTGAGACCGAGACCGGGACCGGGACCGAGACCGAGACCGAGGCCAAGGCCGAGTTCGAGTCCGAGTTCGAGTTCGAGTCTGAGAGGGTGAAAGCCCAAAGCGTTCATCTCCCAGACCCTGGGGGGTTTGGTGAGCTCCAAAAGTATAGTAAGGGGGAGGACTGCAGTGGAGCCAGTTTGGCTAGGAAAGGCCAATTTGGCCCAAGAAGGCCAGACCCAGTGTTGGGTGATGAACTGACCACTGGGAAGTCCAAGACTAGAGTGAATACGGACTGACAAGCGGGGTAGCTTGGTGAAGTGTTCAAGAGCCAGCTCTAGTTCCCCCGGGAGATCAACTGGCCGATGCTCCCAGTCTAAGTGTGGGTGGCACTACCTACTTGGATACCAGGCGTGGCTCAACAGAACCTCGCTCTAAGCCCATGGCTAAAGCACCTAAAGGCAGAAGGTGGGGAGAGTACCCACAAGGCTCGCGTAGGCCCACGGCGTTCCGAAATGTTGTCTCGGAGTCCCAAATGAGGGAAAGGAGGAGGAGCAGTCCTTAGGAATGTCATCCAAGTCATAACCAAAACTCGGAAACACTTTCTTCATGTCATCCTCAATTTCTAGGTGTAGTGACTAAGGATACAGTCACATGGTGAGGAAGTCCCAGAGGACCATGGGACTTAGTGGTCGGGCCTGTGGGCCTTGATCTAGTGGCAGTGTCGGCGAACATGGCCATGGACAGAAAAGGGACTTGGTAGGAATTGACAAAGGGATATTGGGGAAGGCTATTCCCCATGTCTGTAGGCATCCTAACGATGCTAAGGAGTGGATCTGGGTTGATCACTTGTGGACGGATGGCCCAATCTTGGAGAGACGGGATTGTGATGTAAGTGGTATTGGACCACTAGTGCGACAAAGGTGAATGGGCATGGCCTTAGCGTAACGGGCTGATATATTAGTGGTACCTTTGGGTGTCGATCTTGGGACTGGACACGTGGAGCACTTGGACTAAGTGCAAGGGATGAGTGGCATGGATGCCATCCTCGGGGCTAGCAAGTCCTAAGTCCTAAATTGGACTTAAGGAGGTTGTGAATGAGACTCCTCCAAGTGGTCAAAAGTGTGGTTAAGTGACTAAAGTAGAATGGAAAATTTAGTTGCTTACAACTTAGTATCGGAGCTATTCCTTAATCTGACTTTTATTGGTGCTCAAGTATATCACCATTGATGTTGGCATCGGAAGGTCCTAGGAGTGGGCCTATCCTTGAAGAGTAGCATGTCGAGAGAACATGGCTCTCCACTCAAGTTCATGCGTGAACTTGGGCGTGATGTAGTGGATAGAAAAGGGCCAGTAAGGGAACAACTTTAGTGTAAGCAACCAAAGGGAATAACTCGAGAGACGATCCATAGGGGTTCAAATATAGAGGGAAAGGGCCCATGAACAAGAGTGCACCCCCTTTTCCAATCAGTTAAGGGTCTTGGGATATTTAGAGTTAAGCGTCCTTGAGTTTGAATAGTACTGGGCTGGGTGACTTCCCGGGAAGTCCAAACTCAGGAGCTTACATTTGGTATCAGAGGGGTCTCGGGTCCGACTCTGTTGGTTGGCTAGGGGAATCACACCACATGTTGATTGACATCTAGCTGGTCCGACTCTGTTGGTTGGCTAGGGGAATCACACCACATGTTGATTGACATCTAGCTGGTCCAGTTTGCTCCCTCTGGGCTCGACCCGAGGGGTAGGGTGTCAAGAGAGCGGGGCTCTCGGGAGAGCTACAGCTCTCAGCTTCCGTTCACGAGGGCGTGAACTTGTAGGGAAGCGTGGTGGATTGTAAGCAACCAAAGGGAACAACTCGAGAGACGATCCATAGGGGTTCAAATATAGAGGGAAAGGGCCCATGAACAAGAGTGCACCCCCTTTTCCAATCGGTTAAGGGTCTTGGGATATTTAGAGTTAAGCGTCCTTGAGTTTGAATAATACTGGGCTGGGTGACTTCCCGGGAAGTCCAAACTCAGGAGCTTAAACTTAGGAACTCAGGAGTATAAGGGTTTCCTCAGAGAGTTGAGGATGTGATTCAGATGAGCATTTGACTTAGCAAACTGGCTGATGTGGTTGTGGTAAAGAACTATAGTTGGGATCATGGGAAAGATGTAGACTCCAAAACAATAAAGGAGTCACAAGATTACCCTTATATAATTGAGGCTACTCATAAATTTGAGACTGGAATTTGTGACTGTGGGAGGTCAAATACAAAAGAGGACACAAGTCCTTGAAATGGTAGCCGGGGCTACCTCTAATAAATACTGGAACAACCCAAGGAGTTGGGGGTGTACTTAAAGATGAGTTGCCATTCTCATCACATGGATAAGTAGTCCTAAGGGGCAAAGGTTAGCCCCAAGAAAATCATCAAGTATTGGAGTAACACTTGTGAAGATGGTCCTAGTGAGCAGGACTTGAATACAAGAAGTTATATTCCAGTGAACTGGCACCTCAAAGGTAGGACCTCACATACAAGAAGTTATATTCCAGTGAACTGGCACCTCAAAGGTAGGACCTCACAGGTCGTCTAATTAGCAAAGTCCAAAAAGTTGAATGACTCAAATAGAGTCAAAGAATAATCCTAAAGGATTGATGGAAGCATTTGGATTAAGGTGTGTTGTACCCCATAAAGGATGGGGGGGGGGGGGGAGGGGGATCATAGGATCCAAGTATGAGAACAAAAGGGAATCTCATCGATGGCAGAGTATGCCATGCTAAAGTCGTGGGAAAGGTGTTCCCCAAAAAGAAAGCAACTTTGGCATAGAGGTGTGTGAACACTATGGTGCAATGCTAATTGATAGTGGCATGAGAAACGACTTCTTTGGTCTTGGCAAAGACCCCGACACAAGTGGGGAGTGTCGTAAAGGCAAGCTTGTAGAGCCGAGGGTGTGAAGACATTGAAGGTGCCAAGGCACGTTGCTTTGAGGTCAAGTTAGTGGGTTTATGAGAACCCCTTCCCAGTGGAATCCTAATGGAAGCGGGAATGGCATGGCTTAAGTTGGAAGGCATGTGATTGGACTGTGGTGACCCAGATGATAATGGAGGTGTGGAAGTACCACGCAATGAGTTGTAGGACTTGACAACTATGGGGCAACTAAGCAAGAGGTGCAAAGATAATTGGTTAAATGGGTAGAAGGTAGCTGCCCAAGACTTTTTAATGGCATAAAGAAGTTAGATATACCCTTACAGGGGATAAATTGCTTATGTTGTGATATAATAAGTCAATGTTATAAAAGAAAATGCTCATTGTCAAGTAGACCATCATTGGGACACCTAAATACTCTGGAACACCAGAAGGTGGTGTTTAGTGTTGCGGGGGCGATAGATAGGGAGGCCTTAGCAAACTAAGGGAGGCTTTAGCAAACTAAGGGATAGAGTCCCTTCAAAGTTCCCAAAAACAATTCTAGGTAGTTTAGTACCTAGAAAGGCTAAGTGTAAATGGTTCATGGAACGTGCGAAACCAAAGTGGCGTAGCAGAAGCGTGGTCTTGAAGCTTGCCATGAGGCAAGGCTATCAAGGTTAGAGAAGTGGTTCTCGAGTGTTTAAAGAGAGGGCTTTGAACAAAAGTCGATGGTTAAGGACTTTCACACTTATGCAGGAATCATGTTACGGTGGTCAGAGGACTTGCCAAGTGAGACTGGCAAGTTGGGGGAACACATACCCTAGTTGAAGGTGATAACTTCAAGAAGGGTGGGCCATGGGGCCAAGCATGGAGGAGTCCATGCATGCTCACAGACGTGTCAAGTGAGAGGACTTGGCAGTGTGGAGGAACTAAGTTCCTAAGTTATGATCTGTAGCACGCTTTGAGTAAAAGTTGGTGCACCGGCGTGGATCCTGGGTGATGCCATCCGTAGATGCATATATGGAGGTTGGGTTCGAGTCCCGACCCTCTAGTGCTTGGGTTCAAGTCCCAAATCACTAGGGCGTGGTGATGGTTTGGAATATGAGGACACTCATATTTTAGTGGTCATGGACTCTCAATGAGGAGATTGGCTTGGGCACACTGCCAAGTGGGGGATGCCCCGGAGTCGTGATGCACAATTAGATTGCTTAGAGTGAAAGCTCGGCATATCTAACTTGAACATTTTGGTGCAAAGGGCACCAAGGACGTGGTGAATGAGATGGGGACACCCAGTCTCAGTTGCTATGGATCCTTGGCCGAAAGGGCTAGCTTGAACGCACCACCAAGTGTGGGGGATGCCCCTAGGGTCATAGTCAACAACTTAGAAGGGTTTAGAAGACCTAATTCCTATT
The DNA here is from genome assembly GCF_000143415.4 of Selaginella moellendorffii. NCBI lineage: Eukaryota > Viridiplantae > Streptophyta > Lycopodiopsida > Selaginellales > Selaginellaceae > Selaginella > Selaginella moellendorffii. The sequence continues at coordinate 238,097 of NW_003314385.1, forward strand.
GGTAGACCTATTAAGGGGTCAAGATGAGATCACTAAGTGATCTTGTGGCTAAATAAGAACAAGGTCTTTGTTTGGGTTAAGGAATATGATTCCCAGTTCAAAGTGTTGATTTGAACTATTGATAAAGGTGTGGCTTGGTCAAGGTGACCAAGTGGGAAGAACACCTAAGGGAAATGAGCTATGTCAATGCTATGGCAGAGAAAGTCTGAGGAAAGTAGTCTCTATAAGAGATCCAAGGGAGGGTCTCAAAAGGTTGGGCCATGGATAGAGCCCACGGCAGAAAATGTTAAAGAGACATACTAGGGGTGAACACCCTCTGGACTTGGCAAAGCAAAGTTTTTGTTATGGAACCGAAAGGAAACCTCAAAAATGGAGGTAGCGATCCTATGTCTCTGGGTGCAACAATCAAGGATAGGAGCAAAAGACTAGCGGCTAAGAAAAGAGCCATGGGAATCATGGGAAAGAAACCAAATGGCAAAGTTAGGCCAAGAACACTAACGTGTTGAGTGCTAACGGATTGTGGGAAAGGCAATGTTTCCCCAAGGATGGATTCCCAATCTCTCCGATTTGGCGAAAGTGGATGCTCCAAAGGGGGGAGCGGTAAAGTAGCCAAATAATAAGGTTGTGGGCAACCCTAGCACCAATTATGATAACTAGAACTTAGTGCCAAAGGTGGCACGATATCGAAGGGAGGGTGATGGTGCCCTCAAGTAAAGAACTTCCTAGGATAGGGAAGTGGAGTTGCACCATGTGCAACGTAAGGTGTCGGAGACACTTAAGAAATTGACTCTGAGAAGTCAAAAATTAAAAGTTCCAAAGTGCAAATATTAGGTCAATGGAATCTGAGACTACTTGAGAATGAGTAGTGGAATTGAGTTAGAGAGGGTGTCTCTAACGGGTTTCGCGAGAATTGAACTAATAAAAGGGAGCAAACCACCCTAGGTGGTTGAGTGAGTCTCGAGATTGGAGAGATTATGCTCCTTAGAGGATGGACAAGGCATGGTGAGCCTTCGGGGTCAAACCATAGACAAATATTGGCTGGGTGCCAAGGATGGAAATAGTAATACCTGCGGGTGTTACTTTATAAAAAGGGTTTACTATTTGATGAGGATATCAAACTTCGTTTATGGGTGGTGGAGTTGTGAGACACAAAATCCCTAAGCCCCAAAGTGGAGCCGGAAGGGCACCATGTGGTAGTGGCCGAAGTGAAAGCCAAACGAGCGTAACACATTTGGACTAAAAGCTCCGACTTGATAAGTCGAGAGCGGGAGTGGAACTCTCAATAAAGTGCTCGAGGAATGAGCACGAAATGAGCAATAAGCGAGGCTCTTAAAAGGGACCCAAAAAGGACTAACACATGACATGTGGAAGTGTCTGAGATGGAGTCCGAGGTGGACCCAAGATGGAGTCCGAGATGGACCCGAAATGGAGTCTGAGATGGAGTCTAAGGTGGACCCAAGATGGAGTCCGAGATGGAGTCTGAGATGGAGTTCGAGATGGACCCGAGATGGAGTCCGAGATGGAGTCCGATATGGAGTCCGAGATGGAGTCCGAGATGGAGTCTGAGATGGACCGAGACGGAGTTCGAGATGGACCCGAGATGGAGTCCGAGATGGACTGAGACGGAGTCCGAGATGGAGTCTGAGAAGGACCTGAGATGGAGTCCGAGGTCAAGACTGAGACCGGGACCGAGACCGAGACGGAGACCGAGACCGAGACTGGGACCAGGACCGGGACCGAGACCGAGACCGAGATTGAGACTGGGACCGGGACCGAGACCGAGACCAAGACCGAGACCGGGACCGAGACTGCGACCGGGACCGAGACCGAGGCCAAGGCCGAGACCGAGCCCGAGCCCAAGTTCGAGTTCGAGTTCGAGTCCGAGTCCGAGTTCGAGTCTGAGAGGGTGAAAGCCCAAAGCGTTCGTCTTCCAAACCCTGGGGGGTTTGGTGAGCTCCAAAAGTATAGTAAGGGGGAGGACTGCAGTGGAGCCAGTTTGGCTAGGAAAGGCCAGTTTGGCCCAAGAAGGCCAGACCCAGTGTTGGGTGATGAACTGACCACTGGGAAGTCCAAGACTAGAGTGAATACGGACCGACAAGCGGGGTAGCTTGGTGAAGTGTTCAAGAGCCAGCTCTAGTTCCCCTGGGAGATCAACTGGCCAATGCTCCCAGTCCAAGTGTGGGTGGCACTACCTACTTGGATACCAGGTGTGGCTCAACGGAACCTCGCTCTAAGCCCATGGCTAAAGCACCTAAAGGCAGAAGGTGGGGAGAGTACCCACGAGGCTCGCGTAGGCCCACGGCGTTCCGAAATGTTGTCTCGGAGTCCCAAATGAGGGAAAGGAGGAGGAGCAGTCCTTAGGAATGTCATCCAAGTCATAACCAAAACTCGGAAACACTTTCTTCATGTCATCCTCAGTTTCTAGGTGTAGTGACTAAGGATACAGTCATATGGTGAGGAAGTCCCAGAGGACCATGGGACTTAGTGGTCGGGCCTGTGGGCCTTGATCTAGTGGCAGTGTCGGCGAACATGGCCATGGACAGAAAAGGGACTTGGTAGGAATTGACAAAGGGATATTGGGGAAGGCTATTCCCCATGTCTGTAGGCATCCTAACGATGCTAAGGAGTGGATCTGGGTTGATCACTTGTGGACGGATGGCCCAATCTTGGAGAGACGGGATTGTGATGTAAGTGGTATTGGACCACTAGTGCGACAAAGGTGAATGGGCATGGCCTTAGCGTAACGGGCCGATATATTAGTGGTACCTTTGGGTGTCGATCTTGGGACTGGACACGTGGAGCACTTGGACTAAGTGCAAGGGATGAGTGGCATGGATGCCATCCTCGGGGCTAGCAAGTCCCAAGTCCTGAATTGGACTTAAGGAGGTTGTGAATGAGACTCCTCCAAGTGGTCAAAGGTGTAGTTAAGTGACTAAAGTAGAATGGAAAATTTAGTCATTTACAGCCATGTGTCCAAAGGGCAATAGAGTGAAACCCAAGTTTCAAGGCCTTGGGCCACTGAATGAAAGATTAGAGCTGAACTCCCAAGTATGGAGCCAAAGAGTGAAAGAACCAAAGTACGGAGTAACTCCCAAGTGTTCAACCCAAGGAGTGAAGGAACAGGAGTACATAACGACTTAGGACAGTCCTAGCATCTTAATGCCAAGACCAACACGCAAAATGGAGCCAAATGGAGTTTTGCGTTATTTCAGTATACCAGTGGTCTAACACAAGGATATGGGTACTCCATCAGCTAGCATGGAATGGAACTTAGGATTAGACCCAAACCGAATGCAAAACAAAGATAAGCATGCAAGTGAGAGCTAAACTATGCTTCAGGTTGGTCGGCCATATCTGACCTATCCACTATCTCTATTATACATTTGGACCCCCTATAACCCCTCCTGAGGAACATATGCTTTGGGCTTTCACCCTTAGTTATTCTTAGTACCAAGAGTTAGTCTTTGGGATTAACTCGAAACCTACTAAATATGGAATGTCCTTAGATTGTGAATTTTGACATAGGATGAACACCATTGTGTTCAAGACAATTTCTACATTCTATAGATATGCCAAATCAACAAATCTAAACACTTTCTATAAATAGCATTTAGGACCGAATGGTACTAACACAAAGTGTATGATAGCGAGGGTGTTTGGCAGACACGGTAAACTATCATTTAGCAAATATTAAGGGATTAATCTTAATATCACAGGGGTTCCCAACACTAGCAAGTGCAAGTCAATGAATGAGTTTCTCTAACTAGGTCAAATATGTTTGACTAATAGCACTTAGGAATTCTGTCTTTATGCTCATTTGGTCAAGTGCACATGCGAAGACTAGTTCTCAACTAGCTAGGTGGAGACTAATAACGAGTACAGTAATACCGGCCTCCTGCCATCGTGGTAGTAAGGAAAGAATATCCAAAAGGACTAACTGACAGGTAACTTTTGATACCCGTAGTCACATTTGCGACACTCTCCCCCCGTTAGACATCCTTGTTAATGTATACTCGAGTCTAGACCATTGGCAAGGAAACAACTCTAGAAAAAGTTCATGGTGATCACACTATATGAGAAATGCACCAATTTAAATGAGTTAGGGTAACCTCTTTATCTAACACAGATGCGTTACCAACTCAGATACCTTCCGACCGTTGCCGACAAGGAAATGACCAATGGAGTTAGCCATCCTTGGTACTTTGGGTGTCACCCAGCTTACAAAAGTGTGATACGCCCCTACCCGCAAGGACATAGAGAGAGAAGCCAGAGTAAAGAAACCAAAGTAAGTAAAGAAAACCCCCTAAGTAAAGAAACCAAACCCGTTGGTAAGGTTTAGATAAACTACTGTAAATAGGTAATTAGAGTTATTTATACGATCACACCTTTTTATGAAATAAAGAACATCAATAGAGAAACGGGTGATATGGCCAGTCGATAGTAGCTACCTCATGACTAAAGATTTCACCATGCATACGAAGTACTGAAGTCAGTTTGCCTATACTAGCCCAAACTCAAAGATTAATAGATAGACAATATCAAAGTTATAAACAATGATATCTTAGAGACTTAATTATCAATAAATAAATCTTAGATTAGAGTTATCATCAAATAAATTAATATTATAGTATAGGAACCAAGATCTTTAAGGTTAAGAGCATAGGATTAACCATCCAACAAAATTCAATAGCAAGTATATTATCAAGTAAACTCAATGACAAAACTTAACTATCAAAGATTGCAAATAGAATGCCAAACAACTTACAAAAAATAACTCAAAGAACACAAAATATTATCGATTAGCAAACAAAATGCTTGCGAATATATCACCCCAAAGAAATAACTTCCCAATCTATTAAAACTAACTCGAGAAATAATCAACAGAAAAAAATGAATGCAGTAAGACCAACAAACATTCATTCATGCTAACTATCAAATTAGCTAATCTAAATAAATCTTGATCAACAATATGAAAGAACTTAAGTTGCTTAAGCAAGTGTTAGCAATATCCTATAGATGTCTTAAACCCAAGATATGTGGCAATGCAAAAAGCCATAAGCCATCAAAGAGAATAACTAACTATCATGAAAGATCATCAATCATCCTAACAAAAAGGGAAATACATAATCATCGTCAAAGAAGAAATTCACCATCTTGAAGAACAGCAAATCATTCTATATCAATAACAATCAAACAAAACCTTTGATAAGGATAATCAACTATCCTAGATGATAGTCAATTATCACCAATGATTGCTAGATGCAAAAGTTAATTTCAACATTGAAGCTAATGAGCTAAAATGCTTTCCCTAAAAACTTTTAATAAATAGACCACAAACATGAAAACTTAAGGAACCAAAAGCTCAAAGAAGCTTATAATTAAGTCTTGTCTAACAATGATTACAAGTGTTAAACTTCATAATGCAAAGCTAATGAAGAGTATTTTTGGATTAATCCAAAAGCTAAATATAACAAAGATATGCTTAATAAGTGACCACCAAACTAATCCTCCATAAATCCATCTATAGCAAAATATAACTCACTTCATAACAAGCACAAGAAAAATCATTAATGATTAATATATTCCAACTCAAATCCAATAAGGATTCAAATATTCCAATATCAATCACTAACTCTTCCTCTCATAAAGCTAACATAGTCAACAACTGAATCACTTTTTTAAGGAAAAGCTCAAAGCTTAACCCCTACTAAACAATCTTGTCTAAAACACAACTAATTCAACTTATTATGCAATTCATTTGAATGTCAATACAGTTGCTAACTAGCAAATGCATGAATGCCAATAACACAAAGCTATAGCCAAATCATCAACACTATCTTTAATAAGACTAATGAAACTCAATATCAATTTTACGGAGAGACATATCATTTCACTCGAATCTCAACATCAACAATGTTAACGACAAAGCATCACTTTAATACCATCAACACCAGAACAAAGCTAGAAGAAAACAAGAGTGAATCACCACTTAAAGCTCTCTAACAACTAAGTCAAAGATACTTTACTCAGTATCTGAGACTAATTCTTCAACAAAACTTAGTTACAAATAACACATCAGCAAGGAGTGAATCACCACATCCAAGACTCAATGAAATCCAATACTACGGATTAAATGCAACCAAAATGATATTGACAGAGGTAAAATTGATATGCCAACATAGAAAACCCATATAAGCTCATGACATGATCCTCTACAACACCATTTGGTAAAGCAAGTCTATCACTACTAAATCATCATCGAGCGAAGTAAGTGTTAATAGTCCTTGACAAAATTTACAAGTAATTACTAGTAGTAAAACAACTAATAATCACTTTTCAACTTGCCTTCAGAAGACCCAAACACTAAACTTATGCCATTGAGTCATATACTTGTCCAATATGAACTTAATATCCCAGGTACGAAATAAAAGTTCATAGACAAGCACGAACTAAATAACTACTCGAATCCAACTCAACCGCAATAAGTTCACTAATGCATTTAGCCAATAGCTCTAAACATGCCTTGAAAAAGCTAGTTATGCATGATCAACACTTAGTTAAAACTAAAGTGAAAACCATGAGATAAACTCATATTAGTACATAGCCTCCTCATAGATAAGGCTATAGTACGGGTACTAACATCTTAACGTCAAACAACTAAGTTGGACATCACTATCTTCAGCTAAGGTGTAGGGCCACCAAGACCAAGTCAAGATCAGTGAAAGCTCACTACTCTCATAGAGTCTTAACGAAATGCAAGATGCAACTTACCATCAAGCATAATGCTATAAAAGAAAGGCACAAGAGTCACCCTTCTTAGAAAAGTGCAACAACCACTTTTTACACCAACTCTAGACTTTATCCAACTCAATTGCCTTATCCCCAAAAGTTAACATCCCTTTTAGGTTGCATTATATAAATTACTTACTAAAGTTTAAGCTAACCGAAGTCAACTCCAACCCCTTCACTAGTTTGTACTGGCTGATGAAAATGAAAAGGTTTTCAGACAAAATGATCAATATATTAACCATTGGAAAAGTTTAAGAAAATTTGTGAAAATTTTCCCATCCTAGAGAAAGAATGACTCTCATTCAAGAAATGCAAACTTTCAAGACTCAACCAACTTCCTTCTATTAACAACTTATCAGGCTCATCTCAACATTATGCTTAAGCATCAAACATCTTTGCCCGTATATCTGACATCCAATACTAACACTTGTAAAATGCAAAATGAACATTCAATAGCTTGATCATGAAAACTATATCTTTGGATATCCACATTGCACTAACACTCTTCTTCAACCACCTTCAAGATCCAATATGAAGTTAAAACACTAACAAGGAAAATGACATAGAAAATCAAGGTCTAAGGAACATTCCTCATCACTTGAAAGTACAATGCCACTTTCACTAACACAAATGTTACCGATGTCAATACCTCAACTACACACCTTCTCCATCCAACAATCTACTCCAAGTGTTAACGGATCAATGATGAGCTATAGCAAATGAATGTTACAACCCTTTTCCAACACTTTATGGGCAAAGCCATGGGATACCAAATATAAGCTCTTGAATTTGGACTTCTCGAGAGGTCACCCAGCTCAGTACTATTCAAACCCAAGGACACTTAACCGATTGGAAAAGAGGGTGCATTCTTATTCATTTCCCTCTATATTTGAACCCCATGGATCATCTCTCGAGTCGTTTTCTTTGGTTTCTTACAATCCACCACGCTTCCCTGCAAGTTCACGCCCTTGTGAACGGAAGCTGAGAGCCGTAGCTCTTCCGAGAGCCCCGCTCTCTTGACACCCTACCCCTCGGGTCGAGCCTAATAGGAGCAAATTGGACCAGCCAGATGTCAATCAACATGTGATGTGATTCCCCTAGCCAACTAACAGAGTCGAACCCAAAATCGCTTCGATACTAAAACCATAAAACTTTTTTTATGGGTAAACAAAGTACGAACATAAGCTTATCATAATTGGACCACCATTGAGAATCCAGTCAAAGCTACTTCAATGTTACTATTTGTGTAAACTAGCTTCACCATCAACCACTTTGGGGTTGATCATTGTTTAACCAAGCAACTTCGTAAACATATTACTCACGATCACATGGATATGATATAAAAATCATAATGACTTGATCATCAATTGAGCAACACCACAAGCAACACCCACGTCATTACTTCAAAAGTTTATGTGACTATTAAGTGTCAACTCGATTTGATAAAATGCAACATAAATGCCACACTTCATCGATAGAGATTTACAACACCCAACACCACTAACTCCTATTCACAACACGGATAAGCTCATATTACTCTCTATCCTACCAAACTCAAACTAATCCAACACCAAGCTACTCAAGGAGCAATAACAAGGTTCCTTGGAAAAGAATTAAGCATTGTAACTCAAGCCTTAAATAGCAAGCCTAAACAAAATGGTTTAGCGCTTCACTGCTATCCACTCCATGATTCACCACTTGTAAAACCATCATTTCCAACATGCATCAAGGTAGGGACTCTTGATTGTATAATGTGAGTATGAGTAATGAGTTAACACCTCACTGCAAATCATTTCTCCAAGAAGAGAAAATGATTTACATGTTTGATCCTTCATCCTTGAAAACTCTTTTTTTGGTCTCATCTTTGATTAAATGTCAAGCTTGCATTTGCACTACTTTCAGTTCAATCCAAGAAAAATTTATGAGAGAGTGTGGCAATGACTATTTGAACCAATAGACTAATCCTTACAGTCTTGGTTGATCCACTTGTAATCATGCATAGGAAGGATCCACTAGTGCCGTGCTAAACAGCTATGGACCAACCTATTTGTCACTCATAGCAAACCCAAAGAAGGTTTACTTTCACCCATGGTACATGGAACAACTCATGAAACCACTTATAGGCTAATATTAATCTTGCCAACTCAAAGTGTAAGTTGCTAATGTGCCTCACTCACGAGCCCAAGTGCAAACTCGTGTAAAATGGTATACCTCAAATCCATCCTATGAGCCCAAACGCAAGCTCACACAATATGGTACAAAAATGTAACCAAAATCCATATGAAGGAATGAATGTGAAGCCTTTACACCCAAACATGTACCCACTCAAATCATCATTTTCATCTCTGCATATGCAACGAGATTAGTTGCCCAATCTCATTAGATAGTACTCACTGAGACATATTCTCTGATACCAAATGTAGCACATATAGTTTTCACCCTTTATCCTATATTGTTTTACCATAGGATAACCATGAAGCGAAACCTAAACCCTCCATATGCCACGTGCCACATACCACATGTCTAAAGGATAGTGAAGTGGAACCCAAGTTTTAGAGCCTTGGGCCACTAAATGAAGGATTGGAACCAAACTAAGTATGGAGTCAAGGAGTGAAGGAATTGAAGCACGAAGTAACTCTCAAGTGTTCAACCCAAGGAGTGGAGGAATAGGAGCACGTAATGACTTGGAACAGTTCTAAAGTATCTAGCATCCCATTGCCAAGATGAACAAGCAAAACGAAGCCAAACAGAGTTTGACAATATTTTAGCATACCAGTGGTCTAACGCAAGGATATGGGTACTCCACCAGCTAGTATGGAATGGAACTTAGGCTTAAACCCAAGCCAAATGCAAAATAAAGATAGACACACAAGCAAAAGCTAGACTATACCTTAGGTTGGTTGGCCATACTTGACTTACCCACTATTCCTATTATACACTTGGAACCCCTTATAGCACCCCCCCATGAGGAACGCATACTTTGGGCTTTCACCCTTAGCCATCCTTAGTACCAAGAGTTAGTCTCTGGGATTAACTCGAAACCTATTAAATATGGAATGTCTTTAGATTGCGAATTTGGACATAGGATGAATACCATTGTGTTCAGAACAATTTCTACATTCTGTAGATATGCCAAATTAGCAAATCTAGACACTTTCCATAGATAGTATTTGAGACCAAATGGTACTAACACAAAGTGTATGATAACAAGGGTGTTTGGCATATATAATAAACTATCATTTAGCAAATATTGAAGGACTAATCTCAATACCACAGGGGTTCCCAACACTAGCAAGTGCAAATCAACAAATGAGTTTCTCTAACCAAGTCAAGTATGCTTGACTAATAGCACTTAGGAATTCAGTCTTTATGCTCATTTGGTTAAGTGTACATGCGAAGACTAATTTCTCAACTAGCTTAGGTAAAGACTAATAACAAGTCTAGCAATACTGACCTCTTGCCATTGTGGCAGTAAAAAAAGAATATCCAAAAGAACTAGCTGATAGATAACTTTTGATACCCGCAGTCACATTCGCAACAGTAACCAAAGAGAACAATTCGAGAGACAATTCATAAATAAAGGGAAAGGTCTATGAACAAGAATGCACCCCTTTTTTTAATTAGTTAAACGGCATCTATGCTACTCAGCTTTTACACTTGGTCCAAGTGGTCCACATGTCCGATCTCATGACAAACACCCAAAGGTACCATTGACATATTAGCCCATTACACCAAGGTTATGTCCATTCACCTTTGTCTCATAGGTAGTCTAAGACCAATTGTACCATAATCTCATTTCTCAAAGATTGGGTCATCTGTCCATGAGTGGTTATCTTATAACCACACTTTAGCATCCTTAGGATGCCTGGGGACATAGAAAACACTTTTCCCCAATATCCTTTCTTTGGTCCCCACTAAGTCTCTTTCCGTCCACAACCGTGCTTGCCAAGTACTAGGTCAAGGTCCGAAGGTTTGGCCACTAAGTCCTATTGACATTTAGGACTTTCTTGCCATGTGACTATATCTTTGGTCATTACACAAGAGGATTGCTCCTCTTCTTTTGCACAGTTCAAGACTTTGGGATAACATTGCAAAACACCATAGCCTAACATAAGCCTCATAGGTACTCTCCCCACCTTCCACCTCTAAATGCCTTAGCCATGTGGCTAGAGTGAAACTCTGATAAGCCATATTAAGTATCCAAGTAGGTAGTGCCACCCACACTTGGATTAGGAACATCGACCATTTGATCTCTTGAAGTAAATAGAGTTAGCTCTTGAACATTTCACCAAATTACCCCATTTATCCGTTTATGTTCACTCTAGCTTTGGACTCCTTAATGGTTATACCATCACCCACCACGTGGGTATAGTCTTCTTTGGTCACACTAACCTTTCTTGGCCAAATTGGTTCCACTAGAGTCCTCGCCCTACTATCCTTTTGGAGTTCACCAAACCCCCTAGAGTTTAGGAGATGATCACTTTGGGCTTTCACCCTCAAACTCGGATTCAGACTTGAACTTGGTTTTAGTCTTGGACTTGGATTCGAACTCAGACTCGGACTCGGTCTCAATCTCGGTCTCACGGGCTCCATCTCGGTTTCGATCTCGGACTCAACCTCGGACTCCATCTTAGACTCCATCTTGGACTCTTTCTTAAACTCCTCAAACTCCATCTTGGACTTCATCTCAAGCTCCTTCTTAGACTCCATCTCGAACTTCATCTTAGACTCCTTTTTAGATTCCATCTCAGACTTCTTCTCAGATTCCATTTCAAACTCTTTTATAGACTCCATCTTGAACTCTTTCTTGGACTCTATTTTGAACTCTTTCTTGGACTCCATCTTGGACTCCTCAAACTCTATCTCAAACTCTTTCTCAGACTCTATCTCGGATTTCTTTTTAGATTCGGTCCCGATTCTTCCATGTGTCATGACACTTGCTATGTGTCAATCCTTCTTATGTCCTTTTCTAGAGACTTATTTATCAATCACTTCGTGCTCATTCCTTGAGCACTTTGTTTGGAGCTCCACTCCCACTCTCAACTTTTTGAGTTGGAGCTTTTTGTCCCAATGTGTTACACTCGTTAGACTTTCATTTTGACCACTGCTATATGGCACATTTTTGGCTCCACTTTGGAGCTTAGGGATTTATATCTCACAACTCCATCACCCATAGATGAAGTTTGATGTCTTTATCGAATAATAAACCATTTTATAAAGTAACCCTATCATGGATTACTATTTCTGTTCTTAGTACCAAGCTAATATTTATTAATAATTTCACAGTGAAGGCTCATCATGCCTTGCTCATC